>NC_069503.1:14792728-15092728 GCF_027579735.1 Bombina bombina | reverse complement strand
TTTCGCACAAATTGACTTATATGAATATGTGTATTGAATTTATTCATTTTTGTTGTTGGGGCAAAACTTAGACCTAGTTCTAATACTTTTTCTTCTTCTTTAGTTAATACTTTACTACTTAGATTGAAGATACCTGACGGTGATTTTATTTTGTTTTTTTGACATTTTTTAACTGTTCTTCCTCCTCTTGTTCCTCTCTGTTTCTTTTTCTTAGTGGTGGTGCTTTTAGTGCTAACTTGTTTTGTGATGTTTCTGGTCTTGTTGGATCCAATTCTAAAAAATGTTCCTCATTTTTTGGGGAATTTGGAACAGTGCTTAATTTTTCAAATTTATTGTTTGTTTTTATTTTCCAATTGTGATTTATATTTTCTTTTGGTGTTTTTTCAGAATTTTTATTTCTAAAATTTCCATTGTAATTATCTTTTTGTGAGTGTTCTCTATAGTGATAACTATCTTGCCTTTGGGGGCTGTTATAGTCGTTTTTATAGTGATTGTAGTGTCTTTCACCTCTTTCTGTGTATTCTCTTCTATATGTTTCTCTTTCATTAGGTCTATGCTTATCTTCATAGTGATTGTGATTTTTAAAGTGTGTATTGTATCTTCTATCGTAATTGTAGTGGTTTCTATACTCTCTTGGTTGGTAATAGTTCCAATTATTATAATTGGTTCTCCATTCTGTATATCTACCCTGTCTTTCATTTGGCCTATTTTCATATCTGTGATTACTATGATTATAGTTACCTCTATCTTCATAATAATTTTGTTTTTGTTTTACATGTATTTGTTGTTTATTAGGGATAGAAATAGTATGTTGTGAATCTATATCAGTGTTTTGTCCTGCTGTAATTTCTTCTAATTCTGTTTCCATCTCATCTGTTAATTCTTGATAATCTTCTTCATCCCTTTTGTATTTTCTCCATTTGGTCTCTAGTAGATCTTTATTCAGTTTATTTAAATTGGAGATTATTTCTTTCTGTCTAAATTTAAACTCACTGTTTTCCTTCACTTCCTCTAATTCATTTTTAATTGAGGTAATGTTCTCACTTAATTGTTTCAGTGATTCTTCTCTAGACCTTTTTAGAATGTCTAATAGGGTCTGTGTAGTTTCATTTAGTGCTGTATCCCATTCCATTTGGAATTCTTTTTTTAAATCAAATGTGCATTTTTTCTTAACTCTAAGGCCTCTGGGGGCCCATTTGTTTGCTATATATTTATTTAAGAAGTGTAATTCTATTTTTTGTTTTAATTCGCTAGTCATGTTTTTCTCTAATTTAGCCATCTTTGTGTTTATGTCTATAGGTTCTACCTCAATTATATTTAATTCATTTTCCATAATTTCTTTTAGAATCTCTTCTCTCCATGTAAATATATCTTTCTCCATTACTAGGCTGCTATTACTTAAGCTCATAAAAAATGAGCTAGGGAAGAGTAGATTTGATGCGTGGGTTAATTTAAGATAAGCGCCAAGTTATTATCCTTAAAATATCTTTTTAAAGATACTACATTTTTAGATGTATATATAAGGTGGATTAAGGTGGTATACATAGCTATCGTTAATAAATTAGCATGTTGTAATATTTAAGACATAAAGGTTAAGATACAGAGAAATCAAACCATTATAAAGTTTAAAAGGGAGACGTCCCAAACTATAGTATATTAGCACAACTTTATTCAGACCATTCTGTCATCCAACCCTAGACTGATTATCTTGCTTACATTATTGTTTTTATGTATCTTTGATTTATATATGTTTTTAGATTGTCTACCAGCAATAAATATATGTGCAAATTATAATCTCCATATTGTCCTTAAAGCTTTTTTTAGCGCTCCCAAACTTCAATAATATGCTCCAGGATTAAAACAAATGGTATGATGTCGCTGATGGTGCCTTCGGTGTGACTGACTAGGTTTGTCACCTCCTCAAAAGGACATATGAGCCTACAGGCATTGCGCATGAGCGCCCAGTAATGTGGCAAAAAAATTCCCAGCTCCGCAGAGGCTGTCCTAGCACCCCGGTCATACAAATACTCGTTAACGGCTTTTTCTTGTTGGAGCAGGCGGTCGAACATTAGGAGTGTTGAATTCCAACGTGTCGGGCTGTCGCAAATCAAGCACCTCACTGGCATGTTGTTTCGCCACTGGATATTGGAAAAGTGCGCCATGGCCGTGTAGGAACGCCTCAAATGGCCACACACCTTCCTGGCCTGCTTCAGGACGTCCTGTAAGCCTGGGTACTTATGCACAAAGCGTTGTACATGTGTCAACTTGCCCAATTTCAATGCCGCCACCAAATTACTTCCGTTGTCAGAAACCACTTTGCCGATCTCCAGTTGGTGCGGAGTCAGCCACTCATCCACCTGTGCGTTCAGCGCGGACAGGAGTGCTGGTCCGGTGTGAATCTCTGCTTTCAGGCAAGTCAACCCCAATACGGTGTGACACTGCCGTATCCGGGATGTGGAATAGTACCTGCGGAGCTGGGGGGGGTGCCGTTGATGTGGAGCAAGACGCAGCAGCAGAAGAGGACTCAGCCGAGGAGGTTATGGAAGAGGATGGAGTAGGAGGAGTAGAGGAGGTGGCAGCAGGCCTGCCTGCAAGTCGTGGCGGTGTCACCAACTCCTCCTCTGCAGAGCCACGCATTCCATGCTTGACAGCCGTCAGCAGGTTTACCCAATGCACAGTGTAGGTGATATACCTGCCCTGACCATGCTTTGCAGACCAGCTATCAGTGGTCATATTGTCCCTTGCCCCAACACTGTGTGCCAGACATACCATTACTTCCTTTCGCACTATCAAGTACAGGTTGGGGATTGCCTTTTGTGCAAAGAAATTTCGTCCGGGTACCTTCCACTGCGGTGTCCCAATAGCTACAAATTGTTTGAACGCCTCAGACTACACCAGCTTGTATGGTAAAAGCTGGCGGGCTAACAGTTCAAACAAGCCAGCTGTCAGACGCCGGGCAAGGGGGTGACTTTGTGACATTGGCTTCTTACGCTCAAACATGTCCTTGACATACACCTGACTGTGGGCAGATGAGCAGGAACTGCTCCGGAAGAGAGACGGATTGGCAGATGGTTGAGAGGGGGCAAGGAGGACAGCAGTGGTTGACGTGGCTGAAGATGCTGGACCAGGAGGAGAATGGCGGCTTTGAGTTTGTGTGCTGCTTCTACTCATGTGTTGATCCCATAGGCGTTTGTGATGTGTGATCATGTGCCTTCGCAAAGCAGTTGTACCTAGGTGGGTGTTGGACTTCCCGCGACTCAGTTTCTTTTGGCACAGGTTACAAATGGCATCGCTGTTATCAGAGGCAGACACACAAAAAAAATGCCACACTGCTGAGCTCTGCAATGACGGCCTTCTGGTGGTGGCAACAGCATGCGTTGATTGGCGTGCTGTCTGGCTGACCCCGGGTGCCGATGCATGCTGTCTGACTGTGCCACTAGCTTCTTGTGACGACCTCCCCCTGCTTCCAACTCGTCTCCTCCTCCTCCTCTCTGTCTCCCCATCTGAACATTCCCCCTGTTCTTCTTCTCTTCTAGCGGGCACCCACGTGACATCCACGGATGCATCGTCATCATCAACCGCTTCACTTGTATCTGACAAATCAACAAAGGAAGCAACAGCGGGTACAACATCATCATCATCACACCATACGTCCATGTCTGTAATGCTGCCTGACTGAGACATATCACTGTTATCTACATCCTCTGTCAATGATGGTTGCGCATCATTCATTTCTTCCAACTGATGTGTAAAAAACTCCTCTGACAGATCAAGTGAAGTGGCTGTGGTGCTAGTGTTGGTGGTGGCGGCAGGCAGGCGAGTGGTAACTTGAGAGGTGCCCGAAGATAAGCTGGAGGAGGATGGTGCGTCAAAGTTCAGAGCGGAAGCTATAGAAGATATGGTGTCCTGTGTTATAAAGTCAACTATTTCCTCAGAACTTTTCGAGTTGATGGGACGTGGCCTCTAAACACTGGGCATTATTCTAGTGCCATAGGGAATCACAGCACCACGACCACAACGGCACATGCGGGGTGGCCTGCCTCTGCCTGTCATTTTTTTTTTTAAATGTACACTTACACTACTATTAAACAAGATATGAGTGGTGCCACTGGGCAAGTTGGCCCAGTATAAGCTGTGAGCCTGACACAAAAAAGCAGACTGATGTTTCACAGTCCAAAAAGTTTTTATTTTTTTACATGTACACTTACACTACTATTAAACAAGATATGAGTGGTGGCACTGGGCAAGTGGGACCAGTATAAGCTTTGAGCCTGACACAAAAAAGCAGACTGATGTTTCACAGTCCAAATTTTTTTTTTGTTTTTAAATGTACACTTACACTACTATTAAACAAGATATGAGTAGTGGCACTGGGCAATTTGACACAAAAAAGCAGACTGATGTTTCACAGTCCAAAAAGTTTTTATTTTTTTAAATGTACACTTACACTACTATTAAACAAGACATGAGTGGTGGCACTGGGCGAGTGGGCCCAGTATAAGCTGTGAGCCTGAAACAAAAAAGCAGACTGATGTTTCACAGTCCAAAAAGTTTTTTTTTGTTTTTAAATGTACACTTACAATACTATTAAACAAGATATGAGTGGTGCCACTGGGCAAGTGGGCACAGTATACGCTGTGAGCCTGACACAAAAAAGCAGACTGATGTTTCACAGTCCAAAAAGTTTTAATTTTTTAAATGTACACTTACACTACTATTAAACAAGATATGAGTGGTGGAACTGGGCAAGTGGGCCCAGTATACGCTGTGAGCCTGACACAAAAAAGCAGACTGATGTTTCACAGTCCAAAAAGTTTTTTTGTTTTTAAATGTACACTTACACTACTATTAAACAAGATATGAGTGGTGGCACTGGGCAAGTGGGCACAGTATACGCTGTGAGCCTGACACAGAAAAGCAGACTGATGTTTCACAGTCCAAAAAGTTTTTATTTTTTTAAATGTACACTTACACTACTATTAAACAAGATATGAGTGGTGGAACTGGGCAAGTGGGCCCAGAATACGCTGTGAGCCTGACACAAAAAAGCAGACTGATGTTTCACAGTCCAAAAAGTTTTTTTTGTTTTTAAATGTACACTTACACTACTATTAAACAAGATATAAGTGGTGGCACTGGGCAAGTGGGCACAGTATACGCTGTGAGCCTGACACAGAAAAGCAGACTGATGTTTCACAGTCCAAAAAGTTTTTATTTTTTTAAATGTACACTTACACTACTATTAAACAAGATATGAGTGGTGGCACTGGGCAAGTGGGCACAGTATACGCAGTGAGCCTGACACAAAAAAGCAGACTGACGTTTCACAGTCCAAAAAGTTTTTATATTTTTAAATGTACAATTACACTACTATTAAACAAGATATGAGTGGTGGCACTGGGCAAGTGGGCACAGTATACGCTGTGAGCCTGACACAAAAAAGCAGACTGATGTTTCACAGTCCAAAAAGTTTTTATTTTTTTAAATGTACACTTACACTACTATTAAACAAGATATGAGTGGTGGCACTGGGCAAGTGGGCACAGTATACGCTGTGAGCCTGACACAAAAAAGCAGACTGATGTTTCACAGTCCAAAAAGTTTTTATTTTTTTAAATGTACACTTACACTACTATTAAACAAGATATGAGTGGTGGCACTGGGCAAGTGGGCACAGTATACGCTGTGAGCCTGACACAAAAAAGCAGACTGATGTTTCACAGTCCAAAAAGTTTTTATATTTTTAAATGTACAATTACACTACTATTAAACAAGATATGAGTGGTGGCACTGGGCAAGTGGGCACAGTATACGCTGTGAGCCTGACACAAAAAAGCAGACTGATGTTTCACAGTCCAAAAAGTTTTTATTTTTTTAAATGTACACTTACACTACTATTAAACAAGATATGAGTGGTGGCACTGGGCAAGTGGGCACAGTATACGCTGTGAGCCTGACACAAAAAAGCAGACTGATGTTTCACAGTCCAAAAAGTTTTTATTTTTTTAAATGTACACTTACACTACTATTAAACAAGATATGAGTGGTGGCACTGGGCAAGTGGGCACAGTATACGCTGTGAGCCTGACACAAAAAAGCAGACTGATGTTTCACAGTCCAAAAAGTTTTTTTTTTTTTAAATGTACACTTACACTAATATTAAACAAGATATGAGTGGTGCTACTGGGCAAGTGGGCACAGTATACGCTGTGAGCCTGACACAAAAAAGCAGACTGATGTTTCACAGTCCAAAAAGTTTTTTCTTTTTAAATTTACACTACTGTTACACCAGATATGAGTGGTGGCACTGGGCAAGTGGGCACAGTATACGCTGTGAGCCTGGCACACACGCTGGCAGGCAGGCAGGCAACTGCAATTAGATTACACAAGCAGACTGATGTTTCACAGTCAAAAAAGTTTGTTTTTTTTAAATTTACACTACTGTTACACCAGATATGAGTGGGGGCACTGGGCAAGTGGGCACAGTATACACTGTGAGCCTGGCACACATGCTGGCAGGCAGGCAACTGCAATTAGATTACTGTTACACCAGATATGACTGGGGGCACTGAGCAAGTGGGCCTGGCACAAACGCTGGCAGGCAGGCAACTGCAATTAGATTACACTAGCAGACTGATGTTTCAAAGTCAAAAAAAGTTTGTTTTTTTTAAATTTACACTACTGTTACACCAGATATGAGTGGGGGCACTGGGCAAGTGGGCACAGTATACGCTGTGAGCCTGGCACACATGCTGGCAGGCAGGCAACTGCAATTAGATTACTGTTACACCAGATATGACTGGGGGCACTGAGCAAGTGGGCCTGGCACAAACGCTGGCAGGCAGGCAACTGCAATTAGATTACACTAGCAGACTGATGTTTCAAAGTCAAAAAAAGTTTGTTTTTTTTAAATTTACACTACTGTTACACCAGATATGAGTGGTGGCACTGGGCAAGTGGGCCTGGTACACATGCTGGCAGGCAGGCAGGCAACTGCAATCAGATTACACAAGCAGACTGATGTTTCACAGTCAATTTTTTTTTTTTTATATTTACACTACTGTTACACCAGATATGAGTGGTGGCACTGGGCAAGTGCGCCTGGCACACACGCTGGCAGGCAGGCAACTGCAATTAGATTACACTAGCAGACTGATGTTTCACAGTCAAAAAAGTTTTTTTTTTTAAATTTACACTACTGTTACACCAGATATGAGTGGTGGCACTGGGCAAGTGGGCCTGGCACACACACTGGCAGGCAGGCAACTGCAATTAGATTACACTAGCAGACTGATGTTTCACAGTCCAAAATTTTTTTTTTTTTAAATTTACACTACTGTCACAACAGATATGAGTGGTGGCACTGTGGGCAAGTGGGCCTGGCACACACGCTGGCAGGCAGGCAACTGCAATTAGATTACATTAGCAGACTGATGTTTCACACTCAAAAATGTTTTTTTTTTTAAATTTACACTACTGTTACACCAGTTATGAGTGGTGGCACTGGGCAAGTGGGCCTGGCACACATGCTGGCAGGCAGGCAACTGCAATTAGATTACACAAGCAGACTGATGTTTCACATTCAAAAAAGTTTTTTTAAAAAAAATTTACACTACTGTTACACCAGATATGAGTGGTGTGGCACTGGGCAAGTGGGTTTGGTACACACGCTGGCAGGCAGGCAACTGCAATTAGATTACACGAGCAGACTGATGTTTCACAGTTAAAAAAGTTTTTTTTTTTTTTAAATTTACACTACTGTTACACCAGATATGAGTGGTGTGGCACTGGGCAAGTGGGTCTGGCACACACGCTGGCAGGCAGGCAACTGCAATTAGATTACACTAGCAGACTGATGTTTCACAGTCAAAAAAGTTTTTTTTTTTAAATTTACACTACTGTTACACCAGATATGAGTGGTGGCACTGGGCAAGTGGGCCTGGCACACACGCTGGCAGGCAGGCAACTGCAATTAGATTACACTAGCAGACTGATGTTTCACAGTCAAAAACGTTTTTTTTTTTTTAAATTTATACTACTGTTACACCAGATATGAGTGGTGTGGCACTGGGCAAGTGGGCCTGGCACACACGCTGGCAGGCAACTGCAATTAGATTACACTAGCAGACTGATGTTTCACAGTCAAAAAAGTTTTTTTTTTTAAATTTACACTACTGTTACACCAGATATGAGTGGTGGCACTGGGCAAGTGGGCATGGCACACACGCTGGCAGGCAGGCAGGCAACTGCAATTAGATTACACTAGCAGACTGATGTTTCACAGTCAAAAAAGTTTTTTTTTTTAAATTTACACTACTGTTACACCAGATATGAATGGTGGCACTGGGCAAATGGGCCTGGCACACACACTGGCAGGCAGGCAACTGCAAACAGATTACACAAGCAGATTGATGTTTCACAGTCAAAATTTTTTTTTTTTTTAAATTTACACTACTGTTACAACAGATATGAGTGGTGTGGCACTGGGCAAGTGGGTCTGGCACACACACTGGCAGGCAGGCAACTGCAATTAGATTACACTAGCAGACTGATGTTTCACAGTCAAAAAACTTTTTTTTTTAATTTACACTATGGTTACACCAGATATGAGTGGTGGCACTGGGCAAGTGGGCCTGGCACACACGCTGGCAGGCAGGCAACTGCAATCAGATTACACAAGCAGACTGATGTTTCACAGTCAAAAATTATTATTTTTTTTAATTTACACTACGGTTACACCAGATATGAGTGGTGGCACTGGGCAAGTGGGCCTGGCACACACGCTGGCAGGCAGGCAACTGCAATTAGATTACACTAGCAGACTGATGTTTCACAGTCAAAAAAGTTTTTTTTTTTTAAATTTACACTACGGTTACACCAGATATGAGTGGTGGCACTGGGCAAGTGGGCCTGGCACACACGCTGGCAGGCAGGCAACTGCAATTATATTACACAAGCAGACTGATGTTTCACAGTCAAAAAAGGTGTTTTTTTTAAATTTACACTACTGTTACACCAGATATGAGTGGTGTGGCACTGGGAAAGTGGGTCTGGCACACACGCTGGCAGGCAGGCAACTGCAATTAGATTGCACTAGCAGACTGATGTTTCACAGTCAAAAAAGTTTTTTTTTTTTAAATTGCCACTACTGTTACACCAGATATGAGTGGTGTGGAACTGGGCAAGTGGGTCTGGCACACATGCTGGCAGTCAGGCAACTGCAATTAGATTACACTAGCAGACTGATGTTTCACAGTCAAAAAAGGTTTTTTTTTTAAATTTACACTACTGTTACACCAGATATGAGTGGTGTGGCACTGGGAAAGTGGGTCTGGCACACACACTGGCAGGCAGGCAACTGCAATTAGATTGCACTAGCAGACTGATGTTTCACAGTCAAAAAAGTTTTTTTTTTTTTAAATTGACACTACTGTTACACCAGATATGAGTGGTGGCACTGGGCAAGTGGGTCTGGCACACACGCTGGCAGGCAGAAAACTGCAATTAGATTACACAAGCAGACTGATGTTTCACAGTCAAAAATGTTTTTTTTTTAAATTTACAATACTTTTACACCAGATATGAGTGGTGGCACTGGGCAAGTGGGCCTGGCACACACGCTGGCAGGCAGGCAACTGCAATTAGATTACACTAGCAGACTGATGTTTCACAGTCAAAAATTTTTTTTTTTTTAAATTTACACTACTGTTACAACAGATATGAGTGTTGTGGCACTGGGCAAGTGGGTCTGGCACACACACTGGCAGGAAGGCAACTGCAATTAGATTACACTAGCAGACTGATGTTTCACAGTCAAAAAAGTTTTTTTTTTTAAATTTACACTATGGTTACACCAGATATGAGTGGTGACACTGGGCAAGTGGGCCTGGCACACACGCTGGCACGCAGGCAACTGCAATCAGATTACACAAGCAGACTGATGTTTCACAGTCAAAAATTTTTTTTTTTTAAATTTACACTACTGTTACACCAGATATGAGTGGTGTGGAACTGGGCAAGTGGGTCTGGCACACACGCTGGCAGGCAGGCAACTGCAATTAGATTACACTAGCAGACTGATGTTTCACAGTCAAAAAAGTTTTTTTTTTTTAATTTACACTACGGTTACACCAGATATGAGTGGTGGCACTGGGCAAGTGGGCCTGGCACACATGCTGGCAGGCAGGCAACTGCAATTATATTACACAAGCAGACTGATGTTTCACAGTCAAAAAATGTTTTTTTTTTAAATTTACACTACTGTTACACCAGATATGAGTGGTGTGGCACTGGGAAAGTGGGTCTGGCACACACGCTGGCAGGCAGGCAACTGCAATTAGATTGCACTAGCAGACTGATGTTTCACAGTCAAAAAAGTTTTTTTTTTTTAAATTGACACTACTGTTACACCAGATATGAGTGGTGGCACTGGGCAAGTGGGTCTGGCACACACGCTGGCAGGCAGAAAACTGCAATTAGATTACACTAGCAGACTGATGTTTCACAGTCAAAAAAGTTTTTTTTTTTTAAATTTACACTACTGTTACACCAGATATGACTGGGGGCACTGAGCAAGTGGGCCTGGCACACACGCTGGCAGGCAGGAAACTGCAATTAGAATACACTAGCAGACTGATGTTTCAAAGTAAAAAAAAGTTGTTTTTTTTAAATTTACACTACTGTTACACCAGATATGAATAGTGGCACTGGGCAAGTGGGTCTGGCACACACGCTGGCAGGCAGGCAACTGCAATTAGATTACACTAGCAGACTGATGTTTCACAGTCAAAAAAGTTTTTTTTTTTTAATTTACACTACGGTTACACCAGATATGAGTGGTGGCACTGGGCAAGTGGGCCTGGCACACATGCTGGCAGGCAGGCAACTGCAATTATATTACACAAGCAGACTGATGTTTCACAGTCAAAAAATGTTTTTTTTTTAAATTTACACTACTGTTACACCAGATATGAGTGGTGTGGCACTGGGAAAGTGGGTCTGGCACACACGCTGGCAGGCAGGCAACTGCAATTAGATTGCACTAGCAGACTGATGTTTCACAGTCAAAAAAGTTTTTTTTTTTAAATATTTACACTACTGCTATAACAAATATGAGTGGTGGCACTAGTTGGCAAATGGGCCTGGCACACACGCTGGCAGGCAGGAAACTGAAATTAGAATACACTAGCAGACTGATGTTTCAAAGTAAAAAAAAGTTGTTTTTTTTAAATTTACACTACTGTTACACCAGATATGAATAGTGGCACTGGGCAAATGGGCCTGGCACACACACTGGCAGGCAGGCAACTTCAATCAGATTACACTAGCAGACTGATGTTTCACAGTCAAAAAAGTTTTTTTTTTTTAAATTTACACTATGGTTACACCAGATATGAGTGGTGGCACTGGGCAAGTGGGCCTGGCACACACTCTGGCAGGCAGGCAACTGCAATCAGATTACACAAGCAGACTGATGTTTCACAGTCAAAATTTTTTTTTTTTAAATTTACACTACTGTTACACCAGATATGAGTGGTGTGGAACTGGGCAAGTGGGTCTGGCACACACGCTGGCAGGCAACTGCAATTAGATTACACTAGCAGACTGATATTTCACAGTCAAAAAAGGTGTTTTTTTTAAATTTACACTACTGTTACACCAGATATGAGTGGTGTGGCACTGGGAAAGTGGGTCTGGCACACACGCTGGCAGGCAGGCAACTGCAATTAGATTGCACTAGCAGACTGATGTTTCACAGTCAAAAAAGTTTTTTTTTTTTAAATTGACACTACTGTTACACCAGGTATGAGTGGTGGCACTGGGCAAGTGGGTCTGGCACACACGCTGGCTGGCAGAAAACTGCAATTAGATTACACAAGCAGACTGATGTTTCACAGTCAAAAATGTTTTTTTTTTAAATTTACAATACTTTTACACCAGATATGAGTGGTGGCACTGGGCAAGTGGGCCTGGCACACACTCTGGCAGGCAGGCAACTGCAATTTGATTACACTAGCAGACTGATGTTTCACAGTCAAAAAAGTTTATTTTTTTAAAATTTACACTACTGTTACACCAGATATGAGTGGTGGCACTGGGCAAGTGGGCCTGGCACACACGCTGGCAGGCAGGCAACTGCAATTAGATTACACTAGCAGACTGATGTTTCACAGTCAAAAACATTTTTGTTTTTTTAAATTTATACTACTGTTACACCAGATATGAGTGGTGTGGCACTGGGCAAGTGGGCCTGGCACACACGCTGGCAGGCAACTCTAATTAGATTACACTAGCAGACTGATGTTTCACAGTCAAAATTTTTTTTTTTTTAAATTTACACTACTATTACACCAGATATGACTGGAGGCACTGAGCAAGTGGACCTGGCACACACGCTGGCAGGCAGGCAGGCAACTGCAATTAGATTACACTAGCAGACTGATGTTTCACCGTCAAAAAAGTTTTTATTTTTAAAATTTACACTACTGTTACACCAGATATGAGTGGTGGCACTGGGCAAGTGGGCCTGGCACACACGCTGGCAGGCAGGCAGGCAACTGCAATTAGATTACACTAGCAGACTGATGCTTCACAGTCAAAAACGTTTTTTTTTTAAATTTACACTACTGTTACACCAGATATGAGTGGTGTGGAACTGGGCAAGTAAGTCTGGCACACACGCTGGCAGGCAGGCAACTGCAATTCGATTACACTAGCAGACTGATGTTTCACAGTCAAAAAAGTTTTTTTTTTTAAATTTACACTACTGTTACACCAGATATGAGTGGTGGCACTGGGCAAGTGGGCATGGCACACACGCTGGCAGGCAGGCAACTGCAATTAGATTACACTAGCATACTGATGTTTCACAGTCAAAAAAGTTTTTTTTTTTTTAATTTACACTACTGTTACACCAGATATGACTGGGGGCACTGAGCAAGTGGGCCTGGCACACACGCTGGCAGGCAGGTAACTGCAATTAGAATACACTAGCAGACTGATGTTTCAAAGTCAAAAAAAGTTGTTTTTTTTAATTTACACTACTGTTACAACAGATATGAGTAGTGTGGCACTGGGCAAGTGGGTCTAGCACACACACTGGCAGGCAGGCAACTGCAATTAGATTACACTAGCAGACTGATGTTTCACAGTCAAAAAAGTTTTTTTTTTTTAAATTTACACTATGATTACACCAGATATGAGTGGTGGCACTGGGCAAGTGGGCCTGGCACACACGCTGGCAGGCAGGCAACTGCAATTAGATTACACTAGCAGACTGATGTTTCACAGTCAAAAATTGTTTGTTTTTTTAAATTTACACTACTGTTACACCAGATATGACTGGGGGCACTGAGCAAGTGGGCCTGGCACACACGCTGGCAGGCAGGTAACTGCAATTAGAATACACTAGCAGACTGATGTTTCAAAGTCAAAAAAAGTTGTTTTTTTTTAAATTTACACTACTGTTACACCAGATATGAGTGGTGTTTCACTGGGAAAGTTGGTCTGGCACACACGCTGGCAGGCAGGCAACTGCAATTAGATTGCACTAGCAGACTGATGTTTCACAGTCAAAAAAGTTTTTTTTTTTAAATTGACACTACTGTTACACCAGATATGAGTGGTGGCACTGGGCAAGTGGGTCTGGCACACACTCTGGCAGGCAGAAAACTGCAATTAGATTACACAAGCAGACTGATGTTTCACAGTCAAAAATGTTTTTTTTTTTAAATTTACAATACTTTTACACCAGATATGAGTGGTGGCACTGGGCAAGTGGGCCTGGCACACATGCTGGCAGGCAGGCAACTGCAATTAGATTACACTAGCAGACTGATGTTTCACAGTCAAAAAAGTTTTTTTTTTTTAAATTTACACTACTGTTACACCAGATATGAGTGGTGGCACTGGGCAAGTGGGCCTGGCACACACGCTGGCAGGCAGGCAACTGCAATTAGATTACACTAGCAGACTGATGTTTCACAGTCAAAAACGTTTTTTTTTTTTAAATTTATACTACTGTTACACCAGATATGTGTGGTGTGGCACTGGGCAAGTGGGCCTGGCACACACGCTGGCAGGCAACTGCAATTAGATTACACTAGCAGACTGATGTTTCACAGTCAAAACATTTTTTTTTTAAATTTACACTACTATTACACCAGATATGACTGGGGGCACTGAGCAAGTGGACCTGGCACACACGCTGGCAGGCAGGCAGGCAACTGCAATTAGATTACACTAGCAGACTGATGTTTCACCGTCAAAAAAGTTTTTATTTTTAAAATTTACACTACTGTTACACCAGATATGAGTGGTGGCACTGGGCAAGTGGGCCTGGCACACACGCTGGCAGGCAGGCAGGCAACTGCAATTAGATTACACTAGCAGACTGATGCTTCACAGTCAAAAACGTTTTTTTTTTTAATTTACACTACTGTTACACCAGATATGAGTGGTGTGGCACTGGGCAAGTGGGTCTGGCACACACGCTGGCAGGCAGGCAGGCAACTGCAATTAGATTACACTAGCATACTGATATTTCACAGTCAAAAAAGTTTTTTTTTTTTAAATTTACACTACTGTTACACCAGATATGATTGGTGGCACTGGGCAAGTGGGCATGGCACACACGCTGGCAGGCAGGCAACTGCAATTAGATTACACTAGCAGACTGATGTTTCACAGTCAAAAAAGTTTTTTTTTTTTTAAATTTACACTACTGTTACACCAGATATGACTGGGGGCACTGAGCAAGTGGGCCTGGCACACATGCTGGCAGGCAACTGCAATTAGAATACACTAGCAGACTGATGTTTCAAAGTCAAAAAAAGTTTTTTTTTTTTAAATTTACACTACTGTTACACCAGATATGAGTGGTGTGGAACTGGGCAAGTGGGTCTGGCACACACGCTGGCAGGCAGGCAACTGCAATTATATTACACAAGCAGACTGATGTTTCACAGTCAAAAAAGGTGTTTTTTTTAAATTTACACTACTGTTACACCAGATATGAGTGGTGTGGCACTGGGAAAGTGGGTCTGGCACACACGCTGGCAGGCAGGCAACTGCAATTAGATTGCACTAGCAGACTGATGTTTCACAGTCAAAAAAGTTTTTTTTTTTTAAATTGACACTACTGTTACACCAGATATGAGTGGTGGCACTGGGCAAGTGGGTCTGGCACACATGCTGGCAGGCAGAAAACTGCAATTAGATTACACAAGCAGACTGATGTTTCACAGTCAAAATTTTTTTTTTTAAATTTACAATACTGTTACACCAGATATGAGTGGTGGCACTGGGCAAGTGTGCATGGCACACATGCTGGCAGGCAGACAGGCAACTGCAATTAGATTACACAAGCAGACTGATGTTTCACAGTCAAAAAAGTTTTGTTTTTTTAATTTACACTACTGTTACACCAGATATGAGTGGTGGCACTGGGCAAGTGGGCCTGGCACACATGCTGGCAGGCAGGCAACTGCAATTAGATTACACTAGCAGACTGATGTTTCACAGTCAAAAAAGTTTTTTTTTTTAAATTTACATTACTGTTACACCAGATATGAGTGGTGTGGCACTGGGCAAGTAGGTCTGGCACACACGCTGGCAGGCAGGCAACTGCAATTAGATTACACAAGCATACTGATGTTTCACAGTCAAAAAAGTTTTTTGTTTTTTTTTAATTTACACTACTGTTACACCAGATATGAGTGGTGGCACTTGGCAAGTGGGCCTGGCAAACATGCTGGCAGGCAGGCAACTGCAATTAGATTACACTAGCAGACTGATGTTTCACAGTCAAAATTTTTTTTTTTTTTTTTAAATTTACACTACTGTTACACCAGATATGAGTGGTGGCACTGGGCAAGTGGGCCTGGCAGGCAGGCAACTGCAATTAGATTACACAGGAAAAAAAAAATGATGTTCTAGCACTAAAAAGGGATTTTTGGGGTGCTGTCCTTACAGCAGAGATCAGATGAGTCCTTCAGGACTGTAGTGGACACTGAATACACTATCCTAGCTATCAATTTCCCAATTAAATCACCATCAGCTACACTGTCCCTCCTCTCACTAACAATGCAGCTTCCGAATGAATCTAAAATGGCTGCTGTCCATGAGCTGGGAGGGTCTGGGAGGGAGGGTCTGCTGCTGATTGGCTGGAATGTGTCTGCAGACTGTGAGATACAGGGTCAAAGTTTACTCAATGATGACAAATAGGGGGCGGATCGAACATTGCATATGTTCGCACGCAGCGGCGAACGCGAACATGCTATGTTCGCCGGGAACTATTCGCCGGCGAACTATTCGCGACATCACTATCTATAACAAGGAAATATTAAATCAGCATGAACCAATTATGCAATACGTGTTACTAACAACAGTTATTTAATATAATCTTAGCCAATATTATCATTAAAATTATGTTTTGGTAACTTAATAATACAGTTCAATCAGTTAGATTCAGAATGTCTACAACCAAAGAAACACATAAAAACCTTTATAATGCCTTTGCAAGTCTCAACCTTAGGGAATATATTAAACTATTAAAATGAAATATACTTAAACATAAAACCAGGGTTTTTCTTACAATAGATTGAATTAAATGGATACTATTTATAACAAAATTTCTTGTATTTATAGGTGAATTAGATTCTTAGACTATATAAATTAGATTATAGGGATAAGTAAATATAAAAACTGGGCCTATACTCATCTAATACAAATCTTAAATAAGGTCCTTAAATGCCACAACTGTTTAAATATAATTATAGACTTTTTTTACTTCCCTGAATGTTTGCTCCTCCAAGCCCTGGGTTATTAATAGTCAAACTCTGTGTCTCCTTTGCATCCGGTCTCACAAAATATCTTAGTCCACAGGAAAGACAGGCAATCATTTCCAAAGATCTCAAAAATATAGAACGGCTACAACCAGGATTCAAAATTCTATTTCAGAGGAAAATTGTATCCGCCCTTCTTTCATGCAACCCAGAGTCCCTTGTGAGTGCTCAGTGACACAATTTATCCTGAACTACCACTCCGACCCAATCTCCAACATCCATTCACAGATGTGTGAGGATCTGTGATGCTTTCATTGGATGAATGCTAATTAGCTCCTGGGAATAATTCACTCAATGCTAAGTATAGCTGGTTGTACATTTACTAATTCACCACAAGGTGGCGATGGTGAGTTGTGCTATAAAAGTGAACTGATGTAACTTTCTTATATTTATTCTCCTTAGCACTCATTTTTTATATATAATATATATATATATATATATATATATATATATATATATATATATATATATATATATATATATTCATTTATCTAATCTGTGGGACATTATTCATCACAATTTTTTTCTTATATTTCACAATTGTGTTTCTTTTCCTAACAGACATTTGTTTTTGTTTTTTTATATTAAGGAGGGTCTGAATTGGTCACTTAGCCTAGCAGGCATTTCATTAACATATGAGTGAGGGCCCATTTGTTTGTAAGCTTCTAGACAATGGGACTCCACCTGGTTTCTCTTCTGTGTTCACAAACAGCAGGGGTTTTTCCTGGCCAAGTGGTAATCTTTGGACACATATGATCCAAGATAATTTACATTGTTATCTTATGAGTCATGGACACATGTTTAATTTCCATTAAATTGTGTCTATAAGATAAGATATATGGTCTTAACAACAATTTGTGTAGTTTGATTAAATTTTAGAGACTGGGTGTAGCAGAAGTTTTAACAATGGTGGGGGCCAAGGAGGAAGTTTTTTTTAAAATAGGTTTTACACATTGAATAGACCTTTATAGGATATTTTGCAATTTTAATATATGGTGTTTCTGTGACTATAATGAGAAGAAATGCAATATTTTTCCCTTTGCCTGTGACTCAACATATCCCCCTTTCCAATTTCTCTATATGTAGGATGCATATGGAGGGATTGGCTTGAATCCTTTGATAGGTTGTGCAGAAAAAATATAATTTTTGTTCCAACGGATGATCTTCTTTCTTTTAGATCCTTAGAAGCAAACATGCAGGCTCGGTATACTCATCATCTGGTATCTTCAGTCAGCAACCTCTCTCCATTTCCTGGCCGCCCTGCAGCATCAGGGGAGAGGAATCTCTGGCTGAGAATACTAGACAGGTTTGGTAAATTCATAGTGGAGCCGGCAGCAAGATGTAGAAGTACGTGATCAACCTGTTATCCATTCCAGAAAGAGCAACAATTTAAAAAACTCTTGTGTCAAGTCTTTATCTCATGCTTGTCAAGCTGAGGATTTCAATTCACATCTAGGCTTGATGGTGGCACTCCATTGTGCATTTGGTGCAGGAAGTGTAATCCTATGATAACCCCCTTTGAGTTTAGCAAATGTTTATGCAATTCAAAGGTACTCCCTTAATCATTGTGTCCTTTGGAAGCATGTTGACCCTCTTTTGGGGTTTATCAGAATGCCTTAAAATATTATGGCATTTGTCAATCTTCACTCCTGTGGACTCTTTAAGGGTTGGTATCCCCTTCCTCCCGGAGTTCGGCCACTGGCAGGACCTCCGCTGTTATCTGGTGGGATCCTGCTGTCATCTGGTGGAATCCTGCTGTCATCTGATGGGGTCCTGCTGTCATCTGGCTTTCTTTCTGTAGATCTATGGATTGAAGTGTAGTCCTCACTTTTGCTCACGAGGTAGTCGTTCAATCTGGGCTCACAATGTCTGTTCCTCCTCTGATGGCATCATTCTCATCATCATCAGGTCTGGATCGGATCGTGTATCTACTAGGAAGAGACAACTGAGATGAGTATTTGGAATTCCCCCTTCAAACATACCATCAAACATTTACATTCTTGACCCATTGAGCTACTTTATTTCTACCAGGTCTTCTACCCTTCACTACTGTGGTACAAATATATAATTTAATCCTTCTTCTATGATTTGTAATTGGGACCTAGGATGGCACGCTCACAACTGATTAATATGGACCCATTTATCTATAAAACTATCATTTTTTGGGATCCTAATTTTATAGGCCACTGGAGATATTTTGTCCATAATGACAAAAGGACCCTTCCATGATGGGTCCCCCAATTGGATTCGATTCGCTGGGGTAAACCAAATCTAGAAAACACGTGGTTGATGAGTAATGCTGTGCATGTTTCAGCACTATTGTTAGGTGCACTGATGCACTCTACCTTTTTAGTGAATAGGCATGTTACTGTCAACATGTATCTGTTGCCTCTTGATGACCTAATTACTGGACCAATAAAATCAATTTGTATATCTGACCATGGCATTAGCATCCCCCTTTTCTACAATGGTGCTCTATGTGTTGGTGCAGTGGGTTGGAACTGTGGACAGATTAAACAACCTTGACAGTAGGTTTGAACATCTTTCAACATATGCGGCCAAAAGGTATAATCACGCAATATTTCATACGTGTGTTTGGCACCACGATGGCCAGATGTGGGAGCATCATGGGCATGTTGAAGCATAAGACCTCTGAACTTGGTGGGTACTACCCATTCTGGGATGTCAGTTTTGGAGGTTCTAATTAACAAACCATCCTGTAACTTGAATTGTGATCTGGACAATCGTCTTTTGAGATGGGATTGTTTTCAGGGTCTTTTATATGTTTATAGAAAATACCTATAATGGGGTCTTCTCTTTGATTAGTGATCAGATCATCACTAGAAGAATCCTGACTCCATTATACCAGGTTAGGCTCATCCTGTTGTTTAGCCTGATTTCTGGTAATGACCTCTATCACCCATTAAATGGTCGATATTAAGGAGTTCTCCAGTTATGGCGTCTTGTTTGGCTAATAATTCTACAAGATCATTGCCTTCCTTATGAGGACCTTGAATTCTGGAATGACCCTTAGTCTTTTCACAGTGTATGGTTAAACCATTTGACACCACTAGCTTATCAATTTCACAGAACAATTTGCGATGTTTGACTGGTTTGTTGTTAGTTTTCTGCAAGCCATTTCCTTTCCAAGCTGGCAGGTATTCAACAAAACTGTCACGCACATAATTTGAGTCAATAATAATCTCAAATTCCTGAATACCTTGCTCAATAGCCATTTCAATGGTTTTTAGAACAGCAGTTAGTTCTGCTTCTTAACTGGATTTTGGTCCATTGTTGAACCCTGCAGAAATATTTGGGAATCCATTTGCCCAAGTTATAGAAATGCCAGCGACTAATGTGTGCTCATTTTCAATAGTGGCATGTTAAGAACAACCATTAATATATACCCAAGGTAATGTTTGATACTGGTCCTCATTATACGTTTTATATGGGGAAAGCAATTGTTCCTCCAGGAAATCATCTTTTAATAATTCTTCCCCATGATCCTTAGCAGTACAGTCATGGAGTTCAGCAAGCCCTTGTGCGACTGGATTCCTTTTGTTTTGTTTAAAGCGGATTTCTAAAGGCCAGCCTTGTAATGAGAGAGTCCAAGCTGTTATGCGGCTATTGGACAGGTTCCCATCTCTTATTCTCTCATTTGAAGATATAGCAAAGGTTGGTGGGCCGTTTCTACAATAATTTTCTCGCCCTGTATATAGCTGCGGAAATTTTGTAGAGCCCATACAGTAAATAAAAGGGCTTTTTCACAATCACTAAATTTTATTTCTACTGGGGATAGAGTTTTGCTCGCATAAGCAATGACTTTGATTAAATTATCATGCTTTTGGTATAAGACAACACTCATGCTTATATCTGTGTAACCTGTTTCTAAGTAGAAAGGTTTACCGCCTTCAAGGTACGCTAAGCAAGGTGCTTGAGTGAGTTTTTTTCTTCAGCTCTAATACATTTGCGAGAATAAATTTTCATACCCAGGAATGATCTTAATTCCTTTAAGTTAGTTGGGTTTTTAGAATTTGTTATAGCTTCCACCTTTTTCTTCTGAGAATTTAACCCTTCAGAGGTAACTTCATGTCCCAAGAAGTTCACACGGTTACGGCACCATTGGGCTTTTTGTAGGGATAACTTGAAACCTGCCCTTTTTAGTTGGCTGAGGATGTGCTTTTGATTAAAACATCATCAGCATATAATAATGTCCCCCTTTCCATAGCATCAGGCATAGCCTTATGTATGAATACAGCAAATTCATGTCCAGAATTTTGTATCGAAACAGGAGCCTTTGGAATGCATACTGGACCTTTTGGAATGAAAATGCAAGCTTATACTGGTCCTCTTCATGTACCTTTATGGTCCAATATCCTTGTGCACAATCAATGGCAGTGAATATTTTAGATCCTTGCATCTGGTCAATATATGGCACAGGCCAGCCAGACATGTACACTCTTTTGTTTAGCTGTCTTAAATCAGCAAACAAACGCCATTGTCCATTGGGTTTAAGAATACCTAGAATAGGATTGTTATAAGAGCTGTGCACCTGTCGGATAATACCCCTTTCTTCCGGGTTCCTTATGATTTCTGCAAGAGAATCATATGATGCTAAAGGAAGTCTGTATTGTTTAACAAAGACAGGTGGTGCATTGGGATCTGTTTGGATTCTTGCAATGTGCAAGTCTGTAGTCCCGCAGTCATAAGAATCCCTAGCAAAAATATCCTTGTACTCCATCAGGAGTTCTCATAGCTGTCGGTGTTCATCATCACTGAAACAGCCATTAGCTAAAGATATTTGCTCTTCGACTATTTGCTGAAATCCTGGAAAGATTTTAGGCTGTCCTATTTCATAAACTTCTTCCAACCTAGAGGTGAGGTTCCCTTGATTATAATTTACATTGCCCCCATGACTCTGGGTATTGGGGTATTCTCGCGATTTTATCGGCTGATCAAATACTAGAGAGGCTTCTTCAATTTTACAGATGCCTTTGTCTGAGCTGATGGGAAAAATATACTGAATTGTAAATAGTCCCTCTTGCATAGATGCAAAGGATTGTTCTATTAATTGTTCTTCAGTTAAATATCCTTCAGGTATTAGCCCAATTATATTATTCTGGAATCCAAAAGTGTAATAACTTGATTCTAGTGCATATCCTATGGTAGTTCCCTTGGATAAGGTTATATCCTGTGGGGTCATCTTATGCACGATAACATGTATTGGAAGAGTTCCAATATTTACCAAAGGAGTATGGGTCATTGTTATACCCAGATTTTGCACTCTATGGGAGATGCATATTAGCGTTTCAGAGGTTTTTAATTTCTGACCTCTTTTACCTGTAATGGTAAGAGAAATGTATCACTAGATTTCAGGGCTGCATTTTTATCCTGAAATACTTCAGGATCCCCCTTTAACCTGCTCCAGAGGCAAGAGTTAATCAAATCTATTTGTATGGCATATATATGTAAGAGATCATTGCCAATGTATATATGATTATGGGGAGTATTTAAAACTAAAAACAGGTGCTTTGCTGATTTATTACCTATAGATATAGATAATAAACATTTAGCTGTGATATTATAGCTTTCAGACCTGTCATTCAGGCCGTGGACACAGTGGTCTTGGGGAGAAAGATATTTAATCACTTTAGGTTCAGCTATCTGCGCTAATAAGCCTTTGCTTATAGCTAGCTTCCTGTTTTAAACACAATTTGGCATACTTAGTTTTCCCAAGGTCATGCACTTGCATAGGGATAAATAGATCCTCTTTAATTTTCAAAATTTCTGTGAGAAATTGTGAATGTCCTCCCTCCTTTAGGGGATTTAGGATCCCCCGTGTGGAGAGATATTGTTAATACATCGCCATCTAAGGAAATATTGATTATTTTTCCAGGCGGAATTATAAAAGTATGATCATTAGAGCCACTTAGGGGAGTCTGATCATCTATCTGCAGGATAGTTACTTCAGGTGCACAGTTATTGCTGAAATGAATCTCTACAGCATCTGGCCTCTTTTCCACCACGTGACAGTTATGTCTGGTGTGAGGCATGTTGGAACGCTCATAATTAATAGGTCTTTTTACTTGTGACCAAATAACATTATATATGCAATCAATTATGGTGCTTAATCGCTTCAGGAGATCAATACCAATGATTAAACTGTGTACAGTTCTGGAGACCATATCTTCAGAAAGATATATATAAACTAGAAGCTGTTCAAAGGAGGGCTACTAAAATGGTACATGGTCTAAAATATAAAACGTACAAAGACTCTGTGATCTAAATATGTATAGTTTAGAGGATAGAAGGGAAAGAGGTGACATGATAGAAACCTTCAAATATATGAAGGGACTTAATAAAATAGAAGCTGAAAGCATTTTTCACAAAAAAATAAATGCCAAAACAAGGGGTCAAAATCTAAAGTTAGAGGGTAGCAGATTCAGGAGAAATTTGAGGAAGCATTTTTTTACAGAAAGGGTGGTGGATTCATGGAATAAACTTCCGTTTGAGGGGGTAAACACAAAGACTGTAAAGGAATTTAAAAATGCCTGGGACATGCATAAGTCTATCCTAAGGAAAAAGTAACATGTAATATGGGTAGACTTGATGGGCCTTTTTGGTTCTTATCTACTGTCAAATTCTATGTTTCTATGTTTCTAAACGATCAGTTGGCAGATCCACTATGACAGGGTGTCTTATGACCCTGTTCCCTAGCTTTAGCTTTAACCCTGCTGTACCCCAAACGTTGAAGGGATCACCCCCAACACCTATTAGTGAACCATCAAATTCCCTTAGCTTAGGTTTGTGGGGCATAAGCTCATCTAGCTGTGTGTAATACCTGTGGGATAAAATAGTTGCCTGAGATCCAGTATCAATTAACCCCATGATAGGGTTAGAAACAGAATCCTGGATCTCAGTTGATACATAATATCTCCCTGCAGCTTCTACCAATTCACACATAAAGTTATCATATTTGAGCATTGGTAAACTTTGCCACGGTTTACTTAGATTCATTACTTCACCTGGCACAATCCTTATCGACCGCCTCCTCTGTAATAGGGATCACGAGTTTCCTGTATACTGCACTGAAGTTAGGGGATACTTCCCCCTGTAGGGATTGTTCTGCGCGTTCATCTGTGGGAATAAAGCTTAGGAACAAATGAAAAATGGAAGAGTCATTAATACTTCCAGACCGGGGACACCTGTCATGACATTCAGGCATTTTGTTGCTGGGCTGTAGGGAGAGAATTTGATTAGTATAATTTTTAACATTCATTATTTCATTTGATATTTCTCTCCCCTCAGACAATATATGAGTACTTATGTCTGTGCCTGTGGCCCACTGTTGACCACTGGCGGTACCCCTAAAAAAGTATTATTCGGTTGCTGAGCCGTAAACGCTTGACTCATATTAGCGAATTGTTTGCTCAATCGATTTAGCTGGGTACTAAGCTGATCTACTTGATTGTACAAGTTACCTCTACCCCTGGGCCTATCTCTTGATGCCCCATAGTAGTGATTCCTAGACCATTAGGTCCCTTCAGAATCAGGGCTGCTGTTTCTATCCTGGCGTGGTTGCCCCTGGGTTTCAGCTTGTCTCGCGTTACTTTCTTGGGGTGCACTACTTAACTGGGGCGACTGGTTACCCTGAGAATATCTGCGCCACTTATTGTATCTACCTTTACAGGGATACCTATTACCTTGTGGGTATTCTTCTCTTTGGGGATACCTATTTATCTGGGCATGCCACCCACCTTGGGTATATTCCCTCTGCGCCTCAGCCCTTGATGGGGAAGGGGCAGATTCGAAATCTTGTGGGCTAGGCCTGTTTTCTCTGGCCACTTCTGCATAAGTTTTCTTTTTGGATTCTAAATTTAGGGGACTAGGTGACACCCTAGTTTCGGCCACTACTTTAGGATTGGGCTTTCTCTCTATTTTATCCCCATGGTCATTGGTTTGCTGTATGGCATATAATGGTGTACTTTCCTTAATCAGCCAATCTAATGAACAGTTTTCATCAAAGTCTCTAACCAAATTTACTTTGATATGAGGGGGTAGGGCTTTATAAAATAAGTTGAGTCTGAGCTCTCAAATTTGGGATAATTTTCGGCCATACTGTAAGCTCCTTTCAGCGCAGAAAGGAATTCAATTGGGCTCTGGTTGATGCCACATTTCAAATTGTATATCGCTGCCTTAGCTGTGGTTGCTGTACGATATGGGCCAAATTCTCTTTTTCACCTTTGCTTTATTTCACTCCAAGATTTGATATTCATATCTTTTAGTGAAGCAAAGTATTTATGATGCTTAACCTCAAATACCCATGGCAGAAATTCAATTTTAGAATGCCCATCATTTACATTTAATACAGCTAAGGCATTTTCATAAGCCTCTAAATGATCAATTATGGAGGTGGTCCCCCTTTTGGAATATGGCTGTACTGCTTTACTTAGGAACTTGATTATCTTAGGGGTGTCATACATTTTATTAAGTACATTGCCGGATTTTATTGTGATCTTATTGTTTGGGTTATAGCGCCCTTTATCCGTCCTATCTTTAGTATGCTGAAATTTCACCTGTGCATTTTGATATAGGTTGTCTGAGAAGCTAGCCCCCCCTTCTGACTCGCTATAGTAACTGACCTCTTCCTCTGAGGTGTAATAAATATCAGATCGGAACAGCCAATAGAATGCGAGCTCAATATGATTGGCTGATTGGATCAGCCAATCGGATTGAACTTGATTCTGATTGGCTGATTCCATCAGCCAATCAGAAAATTCCTACCTTAATTCCGATTGGCTGATAGAATCCTATCAGCCAATCGGAATTCGAGGGACGCCATCTTGGATGACGTCCCTTAAAGGAACAGTCATTCGTCGTTCAGTCGTCGGGCCGGATGGATGTTCCGCGCTGGAGGTCTTCAGGATCCTGCCGCTTCGCTCCGGATGGATGCTGCTTGGATGAAGACTTCAATCGGATGGAAGATCCTCTTCTGCCCCGCTTGGATGAAGACTTTGACCGGATCATGGACCTCTTCAGCCCCCCGCTTGGGCTTGGATCAGGACATCGGAGGAGCTCTTCAGGACGGATCGGTGAACCTGGATGGTGAAGACAAGGTAGGAAGATCTTCAGGGGCTTAGTGTTAGGTTTATTTAAGGGGGGTTTGGGTTAGATTAGGGGTATGTGGGTGGTGGGTTGTAATGTTGGGGGGGGGGTATTGTATGTTTTTTTTTTACAGGCAAAAGAGCTGAAATTCTTGGGGCATGCCCCGCAAAGGGCCCTGTTCAGGGCTGGTAAGGTAAAAGAGCTTTTACCTTTTTTAATTTAGAATAGGGTAGGGAATTTTTTATTTTGGGGGGCTTTGTTATTTTATTAGGGGGCTTAGAGTAGGTGTAATTAGTTTAAAATTGTTGTAATATTTTTCTTATGTTTGTAAATATTTTTTTATTTTTTGTAACTTAGTTCTTTTTTATTTTTTGTACTTTAGCTAGTTTATTTAATTGTATTTATTTGTAGGAATTGTGTTTAATTAATTTATTGATAGTGTAGTGTTAGGTTAATTGTAGGTAATTGTAGGTAGTTTATTTAATTAATTTATTGATAGGGTAGTGTTAGGTTTAATTATATCTTAGGTTATGATTTATTTTACAGGTAAATTTGTTATTATTTTAACTAGGTAACTATTAAATAGCTATTGTACCTGGTTAAAATAATTACCAAGTTGCCTGTAAAATAAATATTAATCCTAAAATAGCTATAATATAATTATAATTTATATTGTAGCTATTTTAGGATGTATTTTACAGGTAAGTATTTAGCTTTAAATAGGAATAATTTATTTAATAAGAGTTAATTTATTTCGTTAGATGTAAATTATATTTAAGTTAGGGGGGTGTTAGTGTTAGGGTTAGACTTAGCTTTAGGGGTTAATCCATTTATTAGAATAGCGGTGAGCTCCGATCGGAAGTTTAGGGGTTAATAATTGAAGGTAGGTGTCGGCGATGTTAGGGAGGGCAGATTAGGGGTTAATACTATTTATGATAGGGTTAGTGAGGCGGATTAGGGGTTAATAACTTTATTATAGTAGCGCTCAGGTCCGCTCGGCAGATTAGGGGTTAATAAGTGTAGGCAGGTGTCGGCGACGTTGAGGGGGGGCAGATTAGGGGTTAATAAATATAATATAGGGGTCGGCGATGTTAGGGGCAGCAGATTAGGGGTACATAGGGATAACGTAGGTGGCGGCGATTTGCGGTCGGAAGATTAGGGGTTAATTATTGTAAGTAGCTGGCGGCGACGTTGTGGGGGGCAGGTTAGGGGTGAATAAATATAATACAGGGGTCGGCGGGGTTAGGGGCAGCAGATTAGGGGTACATAAATATAACGTAGGTGGCGGTCGGCAGATTAGGGGTTAAAAATTTTAATCGAGTGGCGGCGGTGTGGGGGGACCTCGGTTTAGGGGTACATAGGTAGTTTATGGGTGTTAGTGTACTTTAGGGTACAGTAGTTAAGAGCTTTATGAACCGGCGTTAGCCAGAAAGCTCTTAACTCCTGCTATTTTCAGGCGGCTGGAATTTTGTCGTTAGAGCTCTAACGCTCACTTCAGAAACGACTCTAAATACCGGCGTTAGAAAGATCCCATTGAAAAGATAGGCTACGCAAATGGCGTAGGGGGATCTGCGGTATGGAAAAGTCGCGGCTGTAAAGTGAGCGTTAGACCCTTTAATCACTGACTCCAAATACCAGCGGGCGGCCAAAACCAGCGTTAGGAGCCTCTAACGCTGGTTTTGACGGCTACCGCAGAACTCCAAATCTAGGCCTAAGAAATCACTGTTTGTACAATATAATTTTTTTATTAAAAATACAAATTTACTACACAAAATAATATCGCTGTGAAAAATATCAATGATTGTCAGCCGTGCCTCAAAGGTGTTGTATATTTTAGATTACAATATTAATTATGACTATCTCAGCAGTAACCTCCAATGTGGTAGTATATATATATATATATATATAGGTTACAAAATAATTTACTATTGTCTCATCGGTAATCTCCTATATATTTGTATTATTTTTCAGCAGTTCTAATCAGGTTATATCTTTTTAAACACAGCAAATTATGTTTGTGGAGTAAAGAGAATTCAGTTTGGAAAAATATATACAGATTTATTAAACATTAATCAAGCTATTAACAAGCGATATACAACTTAATTATACACAAAACAGACTCTCTGATACAATATGAAATAAAATATTCTACTACACTTTGTTTTGATCCTATGGGTATAAATCTAACAGTGAAGTCTATAACAAGGGAATATTAAATCAGCATGAACCAATTATGCAATACGTGTTACTAACAACAGGTATTTAATATAATCTTAGGCAATAGGCAATATTATCATTTAAATTATGTTTTGGTAACATAATAATACAATGCAATCAGTCAGATTCAGAATGTCTACAACCAAAGAAACGCATAAAAACCTTTATAATGCCTCAGCAAGTCTCAACCTTAGGGAATATAAAACGATTAAAATTAAATATACTTAAACATAAAACCAGGGTTTTTCTTACAATAGACTGAATTAAATGGATACTATTTATAGCAAAATTTCTTGTAATTATAGGTGTATTAGATACTTAGACTATATAAATTATATTATAGGGATAAGTACATATAAAAACTGGGCCTATACTCATCTAATACAAATCTTAAATAAGGGCCTTAAATGCCACAACTGTTTAAATATAAGTATAGACTTTTTATACTTCCTCAAATGTTTGCTCCTCCAAGTTCTGAGTTATCAATAATCACGCTCTGTGTCTCCTCTGCATCCAGTCTCACAAAATATCTTAGTCCACAGGAAAGACAGGCAATAATTTCCAAGGATCTCAAAAATATAGAATGGCTACAACCAAGATTCAAAATTCTATTTCAGAGGAAAATTGGACAGAGTATTCACCCTTCTTTCATGCAACCCAGAGTCCCTTGTGAGTGCTCAGTGACCCAATTTATCCTGAACTACCACTCTGCCCCAATCTCCAACAGCCATTCACAGATGTGTGAGGATCTGTGATGCTTTCCTTGGATGAATGCTAATTAGCTCCTGGGAATAATTCACTCAATGCTAAGTATAGCTGGTTGTACATTTACTAATTCACCACAAGGTGGCGATGGTGAGTTGTGCTATAAAAGTGAACTGATGTAACTTTCTTATATTTATTCTCCTTAGCACTCATTTTTTATATATTATACATATATATAATAACAGCTATAAGAAAAAAAGTAAACCTTATCCAGCACTACACATGAAATCAATAAAATTAATAACCGGAAGAAACTATGAGATTCTCAAAATTAAACACATTGTCACAGTAGTCAAAACATAAAGCAACTCAATTTATTGCTATAATATGCAGAATTAATGTGCAACAATTGAAAACAAAAATATATACAGTTCATCTATCCTAATGCAGGTATATACAGTTCATTCATTACTCCTCACACACACTAATAGAGCTCTATTGATTACTAGTTCAGTGCGTCCACTGTTAAAGCAACTAGAGTTCTTGTAGATAAATAATTTCGTTAGGGTTTGAAAATATGTCCCTCCTTTAATGTGTGAATGACTGGAATATAATTGACAGAAGTAGTCCAGCGTGGTATAGAGCGTGTTAACTATTACACTGTCAGGGCAGACTTATATATATGAGTTCCCCACCACTTACTCTCTTGTTGAGCAAGCTGAACCAATGCCAGAGGGGGCCAAGCTTATAACTCAACGGTAGTATGTTGTTCCTTGTCAGGTCTTGTACTAAGTCCCTGTGCGTTACTTGCTTTACCTGCGGCAGAAGTATATATATGATCCCTGTACCAGGTCCCCCACCACTTACTTTCTTGTTAAGCAAGCTGAACCAATGCCAGAGGGGGCCAAGTGTATAACTCAACGGTAATGTGTTGCTCCTTGTCAGGTCTTGTACTAAGTCGCTGTGCGTTACTTGTTTTACCTGATTCTGGAATGCCGGAAATTCTTCACCCCCGTGATTATAGCTAACAGCTCACCACGTTTCCATGTAGTCCCCAGAGTATATCCAAAGATCCAGTCAGAGGTAATAAAAAATTATTCAAAAGACGCTGTAATTCCAGGCAGCGTGGATATCGGCATCAAGCTGACTTCACTTGCTACACATCTTTCACCCTACGTCAGAATGGGCTTTCTCAAGCTGAATGAATCAATATCCTGTATGCAAATTCAGCTCCTTTTAAACTAAAGTTCCACAGGTGAATTAACCCAGCAAAACAGTTGCACAAAAAGAAAAAAGTTATCACTAATATTGCAATCAAATACACAAAATAAATAAACATAATATCCATAGTAGCACTTATGACTACCTTAATAGGTAAGTATTAAATAACCTAAACTTAAATATTAAAGTATAAACCTTATCTTATGTGTCAAAACCGACACATGTTAATAAGAATATGTTATCAATTCAGACGCTAACAGTAAACAGAGTGAATTTATCTGAAAAAAGTTTTTGTATATTTGTTAATGTAACCAACATTTCATAGTGGCATAAGGTAGAGCAAAACTGTGATATTAACCACTATATGTAAGCTTACGAAAAGTGTAAGATTCGAAAATTAATAATTGAAATATTTTTTAGGAATTTAAATACATTTATTCCAATACAGAAATATATCAGAGCATATCGCCTAAACCTAAAATGAAGGAAAGCGACTTTTAAAGGTATATACACCTAAATATGATGGCATCCTAAATAAAGATATCTGCCGTGTATACCTAAATCTGATGAGCTGTGGCATGTTGTGCAGATTAAAGCCTAGGTAGGGCCAAATGTGTTATAAATTCCCATTAAGAATTTAGAAAGGGAGCAAAATGTAGTTCCTCATTGAGGCCATTGGGCTGCATAGAGTGTAGATTGTATATCCATTTACACTCCGATTTTAATAACAGATTATCCCAATCTCCCCCTCTCTCAGTAACATAAATTAATTCCAGCCCCATAAATTTTAAATCTGACACATTGCTCTGATGCATTTCTAAAAATTGTCTGGCTACACCGCTATCCTTAATTTCTTTTATTCAGTATATCTCTACTATGCTCCTTTGTTCTTTCCCAGAACTCACGGTAGGTTATACCTACATAAAATTTAGGACATGAACAGATAGCAGTGTAGACTACACCCTCACTCCGGCAAGTGTGGCCCTTAATCCTATGCGAATTACATTCTATTGTCAATAATAACTTGACCTTTATTAATGTGTAGTGATGTCGCAAACTTAAAATTTTCCATTCGCGAACGGCGAACGCAAACTTCCGCAAATGTTCGCGAACGGGCGAACCAGGCAAACCACCATTGACTTCAATAGGCAGGCGAATTTTAAAACCCACAAGGACTCTTTCTGGCCACAATAGTGATGGAAAAGTTGTTTCAAGGGTACTAACACCTGGACTGTGGCATGCCGGAGGGGGATCCATGGCAAAACTCCCACGAAAAATTACATAGTTGATGCAGAGTCTGGTTTTAATCCATAAAGGTCATAAATCACCTAACATTCCTAAATTGTTTGGAATAACGTGCTTTAAAACATCAGGTATGATGTTGTATCGATCAGGTAGTGTAAGGGTTACGCCGGCTTCACAGTGACAGACCAAACTCCCCGTTTAACGCACCGCAAACAACCGCAAAGAGTCCATTTGCACAACCGCAAACTCCCCATTTGTACAAGGTTGGATACCAAGCTAGCCATATCCCGTTCCTTGTCCTCACTGATGTCATTGAAGGTCTCTTCCTCCACCCAGCCACGTACAACACCAAGGGTCCCCAAAAGGTGACAACAAGCCCCCTGGGACACCTGCTGTGTTTGGTCTTCCACCTCCTCAAAGCCACCTTCCGCCTCTGACTCCTCTTCTTCAGACTCCACTCTCTGCGTTGCCTCTCTCTGCGTTATTATAAGGTGTGTTAAGTAGTACTATTCCTATCAGTTTAATCCCTGTTCCGTCCCCTATCAGGGGACATGTATATGGCATGGATTTTAGGAACTGGGAGATGAAAAAAGATGCTTGGTCGGTCCTCCTACTTCACATTTGGGGCACTGCGCGTGCAATCGCGGCCGGACTTTTAGCCGATGGACATTTGGCAGACGGACATTTGGCCGAAGGACATTTGGCCGAAACACAAGTGGCTGTCAGATAACAGTCCGGCCACGAGATAGATAGATTTGATAGATAGATACATAGATTAGATAAATAGATCAATAGATGCAATAGATACATTTGATAGATATGATAGATAGATAGATAGATAGATTTGATAGATAAATAGATAGATTTGATAGATAGATAATTTCCCAGACAGAGAATTACAAGACGTGCGGTCTGAGACCCATGGAAAGGTTCCCAGAGGCAGTTGGGGCGCCAGTGGACGTGTATATGGCATGGATTTTAGGAAAAGGGAGATGGAAAAAGATGCTTGGTCGGTCCTCCTACTTCGAATTTGGGGCACTGCGCGTGCAATCTACTGTGCCACCAGATATGAGTGGTGTGTTAAGTAGTACTATTCTTATCAGTTTAATCCCTGTTACGTCCCCTATCAGGGGACCTGCATATGGCATGGATTTTAGGAACCGGGAGATGGAAAAAGATGCTTGGTCGGTCCTCCTACTTCAAATTTGGGGCACTGCGCATGCAATCGTGGCCGGACTTTTAGCCGATGGATATTTGGCAGACGGACATTTGGCCGACGGACATTTGGCCGAAACACAAGTGGCTGTCAGATAACAGTCCAGCCAAGTGATAGATAGATTTGATAGATAGATACATAGATTAGATAGATAGATCAATAGATGCAATAGATACATTTGATAGATACGATAGATAGATAGATAGATTTGATAGATAAATAGATAGATTTGATAGATAGATAATTTCCCAGACAGAGAATTACAAGACGCGCTGTCTGGGACCCATGGTAAGGTTCCCAGAGACAGTTGCGGTGCCAGGGGACGTGTATATGGCATGGATTTTAGGAAACGAAAGATGGAAAAAGATGCTTGGTCGGTCCTCCTACTTTGGGGCACTGCGCGTGCAATCTACTGTGCCACCAGATATGAGTGGTGTGTTAAGTAGTACTATTCTTATCAGTTTAATCCCTGTTACGTCCACTATCAGGGGACATGTATATGGCATGGATTTTAGGAACCGGGAGATGGAAAAAGATGCTTGGTCGGTCCTCCTACTTCAAATTTGGGGCACTGCGCGTGCAATCTACTGTGCCACCAGATATGAGTGGTGTGTTAAGTAGTACTATTCTTATCAGTTTAATCCCTGTTACGTCCCCTATCAGGGGACGTGTATATCGCATGGATTTTAGGAACTGGGAGATGGAAAAAGATGCTTGGTCGGTCCTCCTACTTCAAATTTGGGGCACTGCGCGTGCAATCTACTGTGTCACCAGATATGAGTGGTGTGTTACATAGTACTATTCTTATCAGTTTAATCCCTGTTACGTCCCCTTTCAGGGGACGTGTATATGGCATGGATTTTAGGAACCGGGAGATGGAAAAAGATGCTTGGTCGGTCCTCCTACTTCAAATTTGGGGCACTGCACGTGCAATCTAATGTGCCACCAGATAGGAGTGGTGTGTTAAGTAGTTCTATTCTTATCAGTTTAATAGCTGTTACGTCCCCTATAAGGGGACGTGTATATGGCATGGATTTTAGGAACCGGGAGATGGAAAAAGATGCTTGGTCGGTCCTCCTACTTCAAATTTGGGGCACTGCGCATGCAATCTACTGTGCCACCAGATATGAGTGGTGTGTTAAGTAGTACTATTCTTATCAGTTTAATCCCTGTTACGTCCCCTATAAGGGGACGTGTATATGGCATGGAGTTTATGAACCGGTAGATGGAAAAAGATGCTTGGTCGGTCCTCCTACTTCAAATTTTGGGCACTGCGCGTGCAATCTACTGTGCCACCAGATATGAGTGGTGTGTTAAAGAGTACTATTCTTATCAGTTTAATACCTGTTACGTCCCCTATCAGGGGACGTGTATATGGCATGGATTTTAGGAACCGGGAGATGGAAAAAGATGCTTGGTCGGTCCTACTACTTCAAATTTGGGGCACTGTGCGTGCAATCTAATGTGCCACCAGATAGGAGTGGTGTGTTACGTAGTAGTATTCTTATCAGTTTAAACTCTGTTACGTCCCCTATCAGGGGACGTGTATATGGCATGGATTTTAGGAACCGGGAGATGGAAAAAGATGCTTGGTCGGTCCTCCTACTTCAAATTTGGGGCACTGCGCGTGCAATCTACTGTGCCACCAGATATGAGTGGTGTGTTAAGTAGTACTATTCTTATCAGTTTAATCCCTGTTACGTCCCCTATCAGGGGATGTGTATATGGCATGGATTTTAGGAACCGGGAGATGGAAAAAGATGCTTGGTCGGTCCTCCTACTTCAAATTTGGGGCACTGCGCGTGCAATCGTGGTCAGTCTTTTAGCCGATGGACATTTGGCAGACGGACATTTGGCCGAAACACAAGTGGCTGTCAGATAACAGTCCGGCCATGAAATAGATAGATTTGATAGATAGATAGATACATAGATTAGATAGATAGATCAATAGATAGGAGTGGTGTGTTACGTAGTAGTATTCTTATCAGTTTAAACTCTGTTACGTCCCCTATCAGGGGACGTGTGTATATGGCATGGATTTTAGGAACCGGGAGATGGAAAAAGATGCTTGGTCGGTCCTCCAACTTCAAATTTGGGGCACTGCACGTGCAATCTACTGTGCCACCAGATATGAGTGGTGTGTTAAGTAGTACTATTCTTATCAGTTTAATCCCTGTTACGTCCCCTATCAGGGGATGTGTATATGGCATGGATTTTAGGAACCGGGAGATGGAAAAAGATGCTTTGTCGGTCCTCCTACTTCAAATTTTGGGCACTGCGCGTGCAATCTACTGTGCCACCAGATATGAGTGGTGTGTTACGTAGTACTATTCTTATCAGTTTAATCCCTGTTACGTCCCCTATCAGGGGACGTGTATATGGCATGGATTTTAGGAACCGGAGATGGAAAAAGATGCTTGGTCGGTCCTCCTACTTCAAATTTGTGGCACTGCGCGTGCAATCTACTGTGCCACCAGATATGAGTGGTGTGTTACGTAGTACTATTCTTATCAGTTTAATCCCTGTTACGTCCCCTATCAGGGGACGTGTATATCGCATGGATTTTAGGAACTGGGAGATGGAAAAAGATGCTTGGTCGGTCCTCCTACTTCAAATTTGGGGCACTGCGCGTGCAATCTACTGTGTCACCAGATATGAGTGGTGTGTTACATAGTACTATTCTTATCAGTTTAATCCCTGTTACGTCCCCTTTCAGGGGACGTGTATATGGCATGGATTTTAGGAACCGGGAGATGGAAAAAGATGCTTGGTCGGTCCTCCTACTTCAAATTTGGGGCACTGCACGTGCAATCTAATGTGCCACCAGATAGGAGTGGTGTGTTAAGTAGTTCTATTCTTATCAGTTTAATAGCTGTTACGTCCCCTATAAGGGGACGTGTATATGGCATGGATTTTAGGAACCGGGAGATGGAAAAAGATGCTTGGTCGGTCCTCCTACTTCAAATTTGGGGCACTGCGCATGCAATCTACTGTGCCACCAGATATAAGTGGTGTGTTAAGTAGTACTATTCTTATCAGTTTAATCCCTGTTACGACCCCTATAAGGGGACGTGTATATGGCATGGAGTTTATGAACCGGTAGATGGAAAAAGATGCTTGGTCGGTCCTCCTACTTCAAATTTGGGGCACTGCGCGTGCAATCTACTGTGCCACCAGATATGAGTGGTGTGTTAAAGAGTACTATTCTTATCAGTTTAATCCCTGTTACGTCCCCTATCAGGGGACGTGTATATGGCATGGATTTTAGGAACTGGGAGATGGAAACAGATGCTTGGTCGGTCCTACTACTTCAAATTTGGGGCACTGTGCGTGCAATCTAATGTGCCACCAGATAGGAGTGGTGTGTTACGTAGTAGTATTCTTATCAGTTTAAACTCTGTTACGTCCCCTATCAGGGGACGTGTATATGGCATGGATTTTAGGAACCGGGAGATGGAAAAAGATGCTTGGTCGGTCCTCCTACTTCAAATTTGGGGCACTGCGCGTGCAATCTACTGTGCCACCAGATATGAGTGGTGTGTTAAGTAGTACTATTCTTATCAGTTTAATCCCTGTTACGTCCCCTATCAGGGGATGTGTATATGGCATGGATTTTAGGAACCGGGAGATGGAAAAAGATGCTTGGTCGGTCCTCCTACTTCAAATTTGGGGCACTGCGCGTGCAATCGTGGTCAGTCTTTTAGCCGATGGACATTTGGCAGACGGACATTTGGCCGAAACACAAGTGGCTGTCAGATAACAGTCCAGCCATGAGATAGATAGATTTGATAGATAGATAGATAGATACATAGATTAGATAGATAGATCAATAGATAGGAGTGGTGTGTTACGTAGTAGTATTCTTATCAGTTTAAACTCTGTTACGTCCCCTATCAGGGGACGTGTATTTGGCATGGATTTTAGGAACCGGGAGATGGAAAAAGATGCTTGGTCGGTCCTCCAACTTCAAATTTGGGGCACTGCACGTGCAATCTACTGTGCCACCAGATATGAGTGGTGTGTTAAGTAGTACTATTCTTATCAGTTTAATCCCTGTTACGTCCCCTATCAGGGGATGTGTATATGGCATGGATTTTAGGAACCGGGAGATGGAAAAAGATGCTTTGTCGGTCCTCCTACTTCAAATTTTGGGCACTGCGCGTGCAATCTACTGTGCCACCAGATATGAGTGGTGTGTTACGTAGTACTATTCTTATCAGTTTAATCCCTGTTACGTCCCCTATCAGGGGACGTGTATATGGCATGGATTTTAGGAACCGGAGATGGAAAAAGATGCTTGGTCGGTCCTCCTACTTCAAATTTGTGGCACTGCGCGTGCAATCTACTGTGCCACCAGATATGAGTGGTGTGTTACGTAGTACTATTCTTATCAGTTTAATCCCTGTTACGTCCCCTATCAGGGGACGTGTATATGGCATGGATTTTAGGAACCGGGAGATGGAAAAAGATGCTTGGTCGGTCCTCCTACTTCAAATTTGGGGCACTGCGTGTGCAATCTAATGTGCCACCAGATATGAGTGGTGTGTTAAGTAGTACTATTCTTGGGACGTGTATATGGCATGGATTTTAGGAACCGGGAGATGGAAAAAGATGCTTGGTCGGTCCTCCTACTTCAAATTTGTGGCCCTGCGCATGCAATCTACTGTGCCACCAGCTATGAGTGGTGTGTTACGTAGTACTATTCTTATCAGTTTAATCCCTGTTACGTCCCCTATCAGGGAACGTGTATATGGCATGGATTTTAGGAACCGGGAGATGGAAAAAGATGCTTGATCGGTCCTCCTACTTCAAATTTTGGGCACTGCGCATGCAATCTACTGTGCCACCAGATATGAGTGTTGTGTTAAGTAGTACTATTCTTATCAGTATAATCCCTGTTACGTCCCCTATCAGGGAACGTGTATATGGCATGGATTTTAGGAACCGGGAGATGGAAAAAGATGCTTGGTCGGTCCTCCTACTTAAAATTTGGGGCACTGCGCGTGCAATCTACTGTGCCACCAGATATGAGTGGTGTGTTAAGTAGTACTATTCTTATCAGTTTAATCCCTGTTACGTCCCCTATCAGGGGACATGTATATGGCATGGATTTTAGGAACCGGGAGATGGAAAAAGATGCTTGGTCGGTCCTTCTACTTCAAATTTGTGGCACTGCGCGTGCAATCGTGGCCGGACTTTTAGCCGATGGATATTTGGCAGACAGACATTTGGCCGATGGACATTTGGCCGATGGACATTTGGCCAAAACACAAGTGGCTGTCAGATAACAGTCCAGCCACGAGATGGATAGATTTGATAGATAGATAGATAGATAGATAGATAGATAGATAGATAGATACATAGATTAGATAGATAGATCAATAGATGCAATAGATACATTTGATTGATACGATAGATAGATAGATAGATAGATAGATAGATAGATAGATTTGATAGATAAATAGATAGATTTGATAGATAGATAATTTCCCAGACAGAGAATTACAAGACGTGCGGTCTGAGACCCATGGAAAGGTTCCCAGAGGCAGTTGGGGCGCCAGTGGACCAGTGACGTGCAGTGACATCAGAGGCTGGTGAGGCAGTGGCTAGGATACGCCTTCATTCTTTAAATATCCTTTGTTGAAGAAATAGCAATGCACATGGGTGAGCCAATCACATGAGGTATCTATGTACAGCCACCAATCAGCAGCTACTGAGCATATTTAGATATGATTTTCAACAAAGGATATGAAAAGAATTAAGAAAATTAGATATTAGATGTAAATTGGAAAGTTATTTAAAATTGCATGCTCTTGGGGGAGGGAAGTTTCCGGGGGAGGAGACTGGGTGCAGGACATGCTGTGTGCACGCTCTCTCTAAACTCCTATTCTAGCCACTGGCGGCTAATTTCACGCCGAACCCCTGTCCTGGGCGGCTAATTAACCAAAGGCAACTGGACCCCGGAACCATAGCGGTGCAACTACAGCGCACCGCGTTCTAACTTGGCCGTTTTTGCCCTAACTCTTCAGACCTTAAGCACTCGGAACACAACATACTGGCGGATCCCCCCACCCCTCCCACCGGTGCTGCGTGAGGTGGTGGCTAGGGTATCGTCCGAGGCTGAGGCTATCTTAAAGGGTACCTAAACTCCGATCTAAAGCTAAAGAATTGGTTCTCTTCACAGACCATTCACCTAACCTTGGAGCAAGGACTTTAAAAAATCTTAAAACAGCCCTAAATCTTACCTATCTCTGTTGGGCGCAGGAGAGAAGGAGTCAGGCTGCTGTTCTTGGCCGTGCAGAGGAGGCGGTGCGCAGGGTCCAACAGGACGCGGGCTGGTGACGTCGGCTGGCCGGCGCCGCGCCATTCATTGACACGGTACGGGAGAGACTGCCGAGTCGCATACTCCACACACCGATGCTGCTCGTGGACACTCGGCAGCTCCCCCCTTGACAAGTGTCGTTAGCCACCTTGGGAAGGTGGTGAACACCAGACCCTTGATCAACTCGAAGGAAAAATTAACATCCACAATACTGGCTTGGGATGGAGATGAATTGCTGAATCTGCAGGGTCGGTCATAGCCAATGCACTGAGCTGTATGGCATAAGGTACTCTCCCGCTACTGGGGTGCTAGCCATTTAGTTATTGGGAAAGTGCCGTGACCGAGTACAAGCACCTGTAAAACTAAGCACGTAATTGAAAGGAAAAATAAGAAGTAGCTGGATAGACTTCCTTTAAAGTTAAAAGCAAAGGCAGCTCAAAGAGGCTACAGTACGCTCCTTGCCTGGAGGTTTTTTGCTTTATTCCATCTATATATTTACAAGAAAGTCAGTCGGACTAAGGGGGAACTGTATGTATTTTGTCAGCTGCATGAGCCACTAACTTTCTTATTTCCTTTTGTCTGCTTGGCTCACCCTCCCTCCATACATTGCATGGTTTCAAAAAAAGAGACTTGAGATATTAGGAGAATATACCCTATCTACCCCAGCATACTAACATTCTACTGCTTGCATTTTTTTTTATTTTTTTTTCCTTTTTTTTTTCCATACAAAAGGCATACTAAAAGCCAATGGCCTAAATGGAAACAGCAACTGTAGCTTAATTTTACCTTTCTCTCAGAGAGAACTAGAAATAAGTGAACTAAATATATGCATGTTATTATATGATATCATTTTTCTGCTTTATTTTTTTGCAAAAAAAATTTAATTGCTTTCTGTCTTAATTTTTATTTTTTTTATTTTTCTTGTTCCACATATAGAATTGACTTCCCTTTCCTGCAAATAAGACAGGATAGGGAGGACCAATTCAGGTTACAGTGAATCCTTGCATGGGTTGCTAAGTTTATTTGTTATATGCTGTTATTTGGTCTTTCTGATTTATTATGTAATTTCGTGTATGTATATCTGAGACATTAACTCTCTCATCTAAACTAACTTGTTCTCACTCATAGGTAAAAATCACCTTTAGGGCATTGGATAAGCTATGCTATAAAGTGTGCCTCATTAACCTATAAACTTAATTTTAGGGATACCTCCATTTTGCTTGAATTGGACAGGCAAGAACTCTAACAGCTTTTTTCAGCCCTGGGCAGAGATGCCTGAGTAACTAACAAAGTGTATATGTGACATTATATTTTCTGGAACTGATTGTTCTATGTATACTTAGTAAAAGGTCGTTATTTAATGTAGCCCTTGAATTAGAGTGCTTAAAGGGTTCTTCCATCAAGTCATTTAAAATATTAACCTCACTCATATAGTAGTTACTCTTAATTGATACAGGAGCCTCTTTAGTTTTGGCTGGAGGCTTAGCTTCAAGGAGATGGTAACTAGTCCTATAAATTAGATTAGCAGACCAGACATAGTGCAGTCGGCCCAATCAGAGAATTCCTATTCATTTTAGAGAAGAGGAAAAGAAGAACCAGGTTGGTTCGTTCTAATCCTGTCATTGCTTGTTTGAATAAGTCGCTTTAAATCACCTTAAATACTTCACGTCCCTTGTGGACCACTCTCACTCATTGAAGCTGTGGTGTCCTTTTTCACCCTATCACTAGTGTTGATCCACTTTTACACTCCCTTGCACTTATAAATAATTCAACGTTCACTTGGCTTACTTAGGCCAATATATAGGTTTTTTTTTACACCCACACAGGCACTCACCTTCTTCCCTCTTCCTTCCCTCCCTCTTTCCCTCTTATCACCTTCACAACACTTCACCTTCACAACACCACCTCACATTCCTTGACATTCACTCAATCCCGTTCCCTAAATCCTGATTTTCCAGATCAATAACATACAAACCCCCATTTATCCAATCTCCCACATCACTTCCCGCAGTGACACCTGTCCTATGGACAGATTCCTAAACACCTCTCCCAGAACTTCTTCTCCAAGCATGGCAGGTAGGTACAAAGACAAAAAATCAAAAGGAGTCCCAGAAAACGTAGAAGATATTACCACACTCACTACCAATCCTGCCACTGAGACCTTAAACGTTCAAAACCTGGTTTGCAATATCTCTGAAGCATTAACTCCCAAATTTGAATCCTTAAGATCTGAAATAAAACAAGACATAGTTCAACTTTCCCAGGAGATTAGGCAATTTTCAAATAGATTACAGGAAGCAGAACAGAGGGTCTCTGACCTAGAAGATCTTACCCTTACACATAGCTCTAGCCTTAAGGAAACTAATTCTAAGATTCAAAAATTAATGTAAAAAATGGAAGACCTTGAAAATAGATCACGAAGGAATAATATAAGGATCATAGGTATACCTGAGGGCAAAAAATATGAAGATCTCTCCCTGTTTGTTTCTGAGACCCTCGTACAATTGTTAGAAATGTCCTCTTCCCACATAATAATAGAAAGGGCTCATAGAATAGGCCCACCACCGATTGATAATAAAATAAACAATAGACCCAGACCTGTAATAGTGCGCTTCTTAAACTATCTTGACAAAATTAACATACTTCAACAATTCAAGAAGAAACAACCAATCAGTTTAGATGGCGCCAAAATTCTCTTGTTCCAAGACTTCTCAGCTGAGACAGCTTTAAGAAGGAGAGAATTGGCGCCAATATGTACAAAACTGATACAAGAAGGTTACAAGGCGATACTATTATATCCACATAAACTTAAAATAACTGTTAGGGACAAAATATACTTCTTTGATAATGCTTGTGAAGCTCAAAAATTCTTGTCTGAAACTGAACTCACACTACAAACAGCTGCAGGTAGATAGTTAAAAATAGTTAAAAATTAGGTTACTTGACCCCTGTAGAGCAGGTATGGTTTGTCAAGAAAAAGCAAACTTCAGAAGAGGACAATTACTGGGCCAATACTCAGGAGGGGAGGTTCCCCTGCCGAGTACCGAATTGAGATATTGTGGGACAGAGATTCCCATTCCCCCTCCCCCCCCTTTCCTTCCCATTTTTTTTCTCCTTGGGGTTTTTTTTTTTTTTTTTTTTTTTTCCTTGTCCCCCTCCTGTTCTCGCCCTCATTCCTGTCTTCTGCCACAATTGCCTTATATAGGTTAATTGATGACTAAAAAACCAGATAAAGTTAAACTTATATCGTGGAACATTGGTGGTATATCGACCCCCATTAAAAGGAAGGCAATTGTCTCCCACCTGAGAAAAATGCAGGCAGACCTTGCATTTGTGCAAGAAACACATCTAGATATAGATGAAACTAAAAAAATGAAAGGCTCTTGGGTTAAAGAGGTTGTTGCTTCTCCCAGTTTAGGAAGGAAAAGAGGGGTAGCCATATTAATTGGAAAAAGACCAAATATGAGTTAATTCACTCTGAAAGGGACTCTGAGGGGAGGTTTGTGATGATGAAAATTAAAATCCAATTAAAATCCAAGATCAACTGTTTACTCTCTGCAATATATATGCACCTAATATGCTGGACTATGAGTTTTGGGACATGCTGCAATCTAAAATAATAACCTATTCAGAAGGCTACGTGGTATTGGGTGGCGACTTCAATATGGCGCCGCAATCCCCCCTAGACAGACTTCGGCAGACTAACAAACAAGTAAAACAAAAAAGAGACAATCTTGAAGCAAAAATATTCAAAACTTTAACTCAGAATTTAGCTGTTAAAGACATCTGGAGGATTCAAAATCCTGATGTAAGAGAATACACCTGCCTTTCAAAGGCTCATAAAACTCTATCTCGAACTCTTCTACAAGATTTAGATTCCCATATTATTTGGTGAATGATTCTAAATTCAAGAATCACTTGATCAATAAATTTAAGGAATACCTTCATTTTAACTCCGAATTTGCTGACCGCCCGGAAATATTCTGGGGAGCTGCGAAAGCAGTCCTCAGAGGGGAAATAACGGCCGCTATGATATCCAAAAAGTTGAAAAAGAGAGAGAAAGAGGTCACTAGCTCTGTGACGAATGCCTATAACAAATACTTGTTGCAAAATACACCCTTCTACTGGGCTAAATACATAAAAGCCAAGAGCGAAAAAGATGCTATGGCATTATTAGTGGAAACACAGAAAGAACTGAGGCTTCAAGCCAAGCTTTACCGGTTTGGCAATAAATCGGGCAAATTATTAGCTAAGTTAGCTAAAGGTGACAATAAGCCTCCTATGATTGAAAAAATCCTTCATCAAGGGAATCAATTGGTAAATACAGAAGACATCTTAGAGGCTTTTACACAGTATTATAGGGATCTGTACTCTGCAAAAACCGCAGATAAAATTCAGTCTGAGCAATTTTGGGGTCAGGTAAACTGTCCCTCAATCACAGCAGAAATGAACTCTATTATTAATAGTCCAATCTCCAATGAAGAGATTAGCAAAATGATCTTTGAGTCACCAGCGAATAAAGCAGCAGGCCCAGATGGTCTCCCCAACGAGGTGTATAAGATTTTGACCTCAGATATAGTTCCGTATCTATCTAAAACATTTAATGAATTTTTTATCGAGGGCAACGTCATACCAGCTGGTTTTTCGGCCTCCTTCACAACTCTGCTTGCGAAGGGAGGCAAGGATCCTAGTCACAAGGAATCTTACCGACTGATAGCCCTCTTGAACTCGGACTATAAGATCCTTGCCTCAATCTTGGCACGTAGGCTTCAAGATAGCCTTTCACATATCATTCACAAGGACCAAGCAGGGTTTATCCATGGTCGTAACTCAACCTCTAAAATTAGGGAGGTTCTTCTGTTGACAGAATTCTTCCAAACCAGAGAGAGAGGGACAGAGGGTAAGATGGACCTCGCAATAGTCGCCATTGACGCGGCTAAGGCGTTTGACTCTGTTTATTTCAGTCATCTGTTTACCTCATTAACCAAATTTGGGTTTAGGGATAACTTTGTCAACTTTATTCATAACCTGTATACATGTCCATCTACCAGATTAATAGTTAACAATTCATTATCCTCAGATATCGCAATTGAAAGGGGAACAAGACAGGGGTGTCCCCTGTCCCCCCTTCTCTTTGATATTGCAATAGAGTCCCTTGCTATAAAGATCCGACAGAGTATTGAGGGCATCAATATGGGTGAACATATAATGAAGGCTGCGTTATACGCGGATGATATCCTTCTTTATATTTCAAATACAAAGTCGAACATACCCAAATTGCTTAGTATCATTCAACAATTTGGCTCCTTCTCTGGGTATATGGTTAATACTTCCAAATCCGAACTATTCTGGCTAAACAAAAATAGGGATTCAATTAAAGACAGCCCATTTAAAGAGGTCTCCGAATCATTTAAATATTTGGGTATTATGATACCAGTAAACTTTTCTGAGTTGTACAAAGTTAACATAACACCCATATTAACAATGATTTGTGAGAGGCTGAAATCCTGGCAAAGTTTACCTATCTCATTATCTGGGAGAATTGCCCTATACAAAATGATTCTTCTCCCGAAACTCTTATATATACTACAAAATACCCCATTAATATTATATGGAAAAGACATTAGGTTGCTTAACAGGGCAGTTGGGAAATTCCTCTGGCAGGGGAAAAAGGCGAGAATCTCTTTAACAAAATTAACCTTGGCAAAGGAATATGGGGATCTAGCCTTACCAGACATCAGGCAATATAACATGGCTTTTCTTGCAAGAACAGTGACAGATTGGATTCTTCTTAAAGATTATGTCACAAACATCTTATTAGAAGCAAATATATGTCACCCATACCTTCTTACTGGTCTAGTACATTGCGCACCTAAATTGTTACCTCCTGAAATTAAAAAGCTTAAAAGTATTTTGAACCCGATTAAAGCCTGGTGGAAAATAGGGAATATCCTTAGATTAGATTGCAGTGTGTCTCAATACCTACCAATAAAAGGAAACCCAAGATTCCAGCCTGGCATGGAAATGGCCATATTCGATAGATGGTCCCAACTAGGACTGGTAAAAGTTAAGCAAATCTTTGAAAATGATTCAAATGTTATAAAAACATTTGAACATCTGAAAAATGAATTTAACCTATCACATAAAGAATTTTTTGCATATCTGCAACTTAGACATTATGGATCAAAGATTACTAGGAACATGGATTGGTCATGGTCCCTGGGAAAACTGGAGAATTGGCTGACTTTGATAAAGGCTGGACGCATGTCGATTACTCCCTGCTATACACTTCTTAACGCCAATAAAGGAACTCCTCTATTGGAACATATAGCAAAGACATGGTCCAGGTTAATTCCCTCAGAATTGATAGAATCAAATAGTGTACAGAGGTCAATAGACCGAGTTTCCTGGGCCACGCTTTCAGCCACGTGGAGGGAAGCTCACCTTAAAATCTTACATAGAACATATTTTACTCCAGCCTTAGGTTACAAAATACATAATTTAGAATTTAGGGCTTACCCGAAATGTTCCCTTGTCGCGGCAGACTTAGTCCATATGCTATGGAATTGTCCAAAGATACGCCAATTTTGGCATAAAGTCGAATTTTGGCTTAACAAAAACTTAATGGCTGCTCCTCTGGAACTCACCCTGACACAGATTATCTTTTGTCTCCAATTGGAAGCACGGCAACAACCTCAGGAAAAATTAACCATTCTCACAATTATAGCAGCTAGATATTTGATTCTTAAGCATTGGAAAGGCTCAAAGACTCCCTCAATTCTCGAGGTAAAAAATTGTTTGAAGAAACAATGCATGATAGAGCAAAGGGACACCAATATTGATAACGAAGAGGACATAAAAAAATTCTTCCTCAAATGGTCAGCCTTTATCAAAGGTTATCCAACTGATGAAATAGAAATGATAATTTTTCCATTTAGGAACTCAGAAATGGTCTTGCTTAATCTGTGGTAGGTGACGGGGCTGGGGGTCGGAGTCGGGGGGGGGGGGCATGGACTAAATTAATTTTTTTTTTTTTTTTTTTTTTTGGGTAGGGGGAGAAGAGGGGGAGGACAATCAGAGGGGGGGGGGGAGAGGGGAGGGAAGAAAACAAAAAAGGAGGCTTCACATAAATTATATGTGCTAACAAACATAATTAATGCAACATGGCAATAAGAGTTATTACTTTCATAATATGGTATGTAAAGTTAATTTTCTTGATCTTTTTTTAAGATTGTTGCTGCCATGAATGTGACTCATTTAGCAAACACAATTAGTGCAACATGGCATTATGAATTATTACTTACATAATGTGGTACGTTAAGTTATTTCTTCTATGATGTAATAGACAGAAGTGAATTGTATCAGGAATGTTATTGCCATGTCTATGACTTATTGTTTTTCTTTTATCCTTCTTGTTTGTTTTGCCTTGCTTATGTATCATTTAATGTATTAAACCTCAATAAAAGTGTATATATAAAAAAAAAATTGCATGCTCTTTCAAAATCATGAAAGAAAACATATGGGTTTCATGTCCCTTTAAATGGTTTCTTGGAAAACTGGTCAACTTAGTAAACATCTGATTTTAGTCTAAAGGATTGTAACAGAAACACTTGCCAGATAACAAAATGCTAGTTCTGATTATGAGATCTAGAAATCCATGCCCATTAACCCTTTGGCTGCTAAGCCATTTCCCACCTGGGTGCTAATATTTTATTTATTTATTTTTATTTTTGAAACATTTTTTTTAAACTTTTTTATTTCTTTTTACAGACCCCCAAGATTTACACTGATAGGTTAGGCGATTACCTTTCCAACAATGGGTCTTGGGGGTCTGTAGCTGCTTAGATGCCCGAGATACAGGCTTCTAAGCAGCATGCCCCCTCCTCCTATACTTAACATTGTTAAGTATAAATAAAGTTGCGCGGTGACGTCATCACGTAATTGCGCGTGACATCACCGCGCATCACGTGAAGCCCCGACGATGCCTGTCACTCTACAGGCACGATCTCTGGGGTAGGATCAGTAAGGAGCCCCCAGAACTCCCTCAAGGTGGGAGAGTGCTCATGAGGGCTCTGAGCCGTCATTAGCACCAGAGTGAGAAACTCTGTGACGGCTCAGAGAGAGAGAAAGAGAGAGAGAGAGACACAGACAATCAAACACAGATGGTGAGAGAGAGAGAGACACAATCACACACAGAGGGTTAGAGAGAGAGAGAGAGAGAGAGAGAGAGAGACACAGACAATCAAACACAGAGGGTTAGAGAGACACATAAGGGATGAGAGAGTCAGAGGGGGAGGAAGAGAGACAGAGAGAGAAAGAGACCATGGGGGAGAACAACACATAAGAAGAGAGATGGATAGATGGATAGAGAGACACACACACACACAAGGGTGGGGGGGGACCATTGCATTTTTAAGTAATAAAACAGCAGAGCTACAGAGACTAAGTGAGACTATAATTTAGTGTAAAGTACAGAGGCAAGCTGTTAAGTTAGTGGGTGTAAAGTTTGAGGAAACAAAATACAAAAACGATCCTTTAACTGTTGTAAACCACATTCATTAAATTATAATTTTCACTAACAGAATCCCTTTCAGTGAAATCTAAGGTTGCAGAACTTACTAAGATGTGGCTAAAACACTGCTCATTGACTGCATCTCTCTTCCTGCTCTGCCTCTGTCTGTATTAAGGAAGTGACAGTGGCACATTCCACTGCACTTAGAGGGGAAGAACAGAACTCTCTTTTTCACTTTAGCCAAAGCTGTCAGCTTCACAGGACAGCAACAAAATAAATGAAAGTTGTTTTTTTCTGTTTTTGTTTTGTTTTATATGATTTAACATCCAGCCCCAACCCTAAGTTCCACTTACTGATGCCTCTCACTGGATTGGGTCAGCCCAAATAGGACTGCCTCAAATAAAGCACTTATGGGCCATGCAATGATCTTAACCACTTTCATCCAGTAGGTGGCGCAGCATGTTGTGTAATGGTGGGCAGACCTGCTTGTGCCTCTCCATTGCACAACATCTAGCTGTGAAAAAAAAAATGCTGGGGATAAAAAAATTGCAATTTTTTTTTTTTTTTTTTTTTAAAGCCAATAAAAAAATATATATTTTTGCCCATATGGGAGGTGAAGCACTGCCTCACCTGCCTCTTGTGACTGCACATCACTGCAGTGGACGTGTATATGGCATGGATTTTAGGAAAAGGGAGATGGAAAAAGATGCTTGGTCGGTCCTCCTACTTCAAATTTGGGGCACTGCGCGTGCAATCGTGGCCGGACTTTTAGCCGATGGATATTTGGCAGACGAACATTTGGCCGACGGACATTTGGCCGAAACACAAGTGGCTGTCAGATAACAGTCCAGCCAAGAGATAGATAGATTTGATAGATAGATAGATACATAGATTAGATAGATAGATCAATAGATGCAATAGATACATTTGATAGATACAATAGATAGATAGATAGATAGATAGATAGATTTGATAGATAAATAGATAGATTTGATAGATAGATAATTTCCCAGACAGAGAATTACAAGACGCGCTGTCTGGGACCCATGGTAAGGTTCCCAGAGACAGTTGCGGTGCCAGGGGACGTGTATATGGCATGGATTTTAGGAACCGGGAGATGGAAAAAGATGCTTGGTCGGTCCTCCTACTTTGGGGCACTGCGCGTGCAATCTACTGTGCCACCAGATATGAGTGGTGTGTTAAGTAGTACTATTCTTATCAGTTTAATCCCTGTTACGTCCACTATCAGGGGACATGTATATGGCATGGATTTTAGGAACCGGGAGATGGAAAAAGATGCTTGGTCGGTCCTCCTACTTCAAATTTGGGGCACTGCGCGTGCAATCTACTGTGCCACCAGATATGAGTGGTGTGTTAAGTAGTACTATTCTTATCAGTTTAATCCCTGTTACGTCCCCTATCAGGGGACGTGTATATCGCATGGATTTTAGGAACTGGGAGATGGAAAAAGATGCTTGGTCGGTCCTCCTACTTCAAATTTGGGGCACTGCGCGTGCAATCTACTGTGTCACCAGATATGAGTGGTGTGTTACGTAGTACTATTCTTATCAGTTTAATCCCTGTTACGTCCCCTTTCAGGGGACGTGTATATGGCATGGATTTTAGGAACCGGGAGATGGAAAAAGATGCTTGGTCGGTCCTCCTACTTCAAATTTGGGGCACTGCACGTGCAATCTAATGTGCCACCAGATAGGAGTGGTGTGTTAAGTAGTTCTATTCTTATCAGTTTAATAGCTGTTACATCCCCTATAAGGGGACGTGTATATGGCATGGATTTTAGGAACCGGGAGATGGAAAAAGATGCTTGGTCGGTCCTCCTACTTCAAATTTGGGGCACTGCGCATGCAATCTACTGTGCCACCAGATATGAGTGGTGTGTTAAGTAGTACTATTCTTATCAGTTTAATCCCTGTTACGTCCCCTATAAGGGGACGTGTATATGGCATGGAGTTTATGAACCGGTAGATGGAAAAAGATGCTTGGTCGGTCCTCCTACTTCAAATTTGGGGCACTGCGCGTGCAATCTACTGTGCCACCAGATATGAGTGGTGTGTTAAAGAGTACTATTCTTATCAGTTTAATCCCTGTTACGTCCCCTATCAGGGGACGTGTATATGGCATGGATTTTAGGAACTGGGAGATGGAAAAAGATGCTTGGTCGGTCCTACTACTTCAAATTTGGGGCACTGTGCGTGCAATCTAATGTGCCACCAGATAGGAGTGGTGTGTTACGTAGTAGTATTCTTATCAGTTTAAACTCTGTTACGTCCCCTATCAGGGGACGTGTATATGGCATGGATTTTAGGAACCGGGAGATGGAAAAAGATGCTTGGTCGGTCCTCCTACTTCAAATTTGGGGCACTGCGCGTGCAATCTACTGTGCCACCAGATATGAGTGGTGTGTTAAGTAGTACTATTCTTATCAGTTTAATCCCTGTTACGTCCCCTATCAGGGGATGTGTATATGGCATGGATTTTAGGAACCGGGAGATGGAAAAAGATGCTTGGTCGGTCCTCCTACATCAAATTTGGGGCACTGCGCGTGCAATCGTGGTCAGTCTTTTAGCCGATGGACATTTGGCAGACGGACATTTGGCCGAAACACAAGTGGCTGTCAGATAACAGTCCGGCCATGAGATAGATAGATTTGATAGATAGATAGATACATAGATTAGATAGATAGATCAATAGATAGGAGTGGTGTGTTACGTAGTAGTATTCTTATCAGTTTAAACTCTGTTACGTCCCCTATCAGGGGACGTGTATATGGCATGGATTTTAGGAACCGGGAGATTGAAAAAGATGCTTGGTCGGTCCTCCAACTTCAAATTTGGGGCACTGCACGTGCAATCTACTGTGCCACCAGATATGAGTGGTGTGTTAAGTAGTACTATTCTTATCAGTTTAATCCCTGTTACGTCCCCTATCAGGGGATGTGTATATGGCATGGATTTTAGGAACCGGGAGATGGAAAAAGATGCTTTGTCGGTCCTCCTACTTCAAATTTTGGGCACTGCGCGTGCAATCTACTGTGCCACCAGATATGAGTGGTGTGTTACGTAGTACTATTCTTATCAGTTTAATCCCTGTTACGTCCCCTATCAGGGGACGTGTATATGGCATGGATTTTAGGAACCGGGAGATGGAAAAAGATGCTTGGTCGGTCCTCCTACTTCAAATTTGGGGCACTGCGTGTGCAATCTAATGTGCCACCAGATATGAGTGGTGTGTTAAGTAGTACTATTCTTGGGACGTGTATATGGCATGGATTTTAGGAACCGGGAGATGGGAAAAGATGCTTGGTCGGTCCTCCTACTTCAAATTTGTGGCACTGCGCATGCAATCTACTGTGCCACCAGCTATGAGTGGTGTGTTACGTAGTACTATTCTTATCAGTTTAATCCCTGTTACGTCCCCTATCAGGGAACGTGTATATGGCATGGATTTTAGGAACCGGGAGATGGAAAAAGATGCTTGATCGGTCCTCCTACTTCAAATTTTGGGCACTGCGCATGCAATCTACTGTGCCACCAGATATGAGTGTTGTGTTAAGTAGTACTATTCTTATCAGTATAATCCCTGTTACATCCCCTATCAGGGAACGTGTATATGGCATGGATTTTAGGAACCGGGAGATGGAAAAAGATGCTTGGTCGGTCCTCCTACTTAAAATTTGGGGCACTGCGCGTGCAATCTACTGTGCCACCAGATATGAGTGGTGTGTTAAGTAGTACTATTCTTATCAGTTTAATCCCTGTTACGTCCCCTATCAGGGGACATGTATATGGCATGGATTTTAGGAACCGGGAGATGGAAAAAGATGCTTGGTCGGTCCTTCTACTTCAAATTTGTGGCACTGCGCGTGCAATCGTGGCCAGACTTTTAGCCGATGGATATTTGGCAGACAGACATTTGGCCGATGGACATTTGGCCGATGGACATTTGGCCAAAACACAAGTGGCTGTCAGATAACAGTCCAGCCACGAGATGGATAGATTTGATAGATAGATAGATAGATACATAGATTAGATAGATAGATCAATAGATGCAATAGATACATTTGATTGATACGATAGATAGATAGATAGATAGATAGATAGATTTGATAGATAAATAGATAGATTTGATAGATAGATAATTTCCCAGACAGAGAATTACAAGACGTGCGGTCTGAGACCCATGGAAAGGTTCCCAGAGGCAGTTGGGGCGCCAGTGGACGTGTATATGGCATGGATTTTAGGAAAAGGGAGATGGAAAAAGATGCTTGGTCGGTCCTCCTACTTCAAATTTGGGGCACTGCGCGTGCAATCTACTGTGCCACCAGATATGAGTGGTGTGTTAAGTAGTACTATTCTTATCAGTTTAATCCCTGTTACGTCCCCTATCAGGGGACCTGCATATGGCATGGATTTTAGGAACCGGGAGATGGAAAAAGATGCTTGGTCGGTCCTCCTACTTCAAATTTGGGGCACTGCGCGTGCAATCGTGGCCGGACTTTTAGCCGATGGATATTTGGCAGACGAACATTTGGCCGACGGACATTTGGCCGAAACACAAGTGGCTGTCAGATAACAGTCCAGCCAAGAGATAGATAGATTTGATAGATAGATAGATACATAGATTAGATAGATAGATCAATAGATGCAATAGATACATTTGATAGATACGATAGATAGATAGATAGATAGATAGATTTGATAGATAAATAGATAGATTTGATAGATAGATAATTTCCCAGACAGAGAATTACAAGACGCGCTGTCTGGGACCCATGGTAAGGTTCCCAGAGACAGTTGCGGTGCCAGGGGACGTGTATATGGCATGGATTTTAGGAACCGGGAGATGGAAAAAGATGCTTGGTCGGTCCTCCTACTTTGGGGCACTGCGCGTGCAATCTACTGTGCCACCAGATATGAGTGGTGTGTTAAGTAGTACTATTCTTATCAGTTTAATCCCTGTTACGTCCACTATCAGGGGACATGTATATGGCATGGATTTTAGGAACCGGGAGATGGAAAAAGATGCTTGGTCGGTCCTCCTACTTCAAATTTGGGGCACTGCGCGTGCAATCTACTGTGCCACCAGATATGAGTGGTGTGTTAAGTAGTACTATTCTTATCAGTTTAATCCCTGTTACGTCCCCTATCAGGGGACGTGTATATCGCATGGATTTTAGGAACTGGGAGATGGAAAAAGATGCTTGGTCGGTCCTCCTACTTCAAATTTGGGGCACTGCGCGTGCAATCTACTGTGTCACCAGATATGAGTGGTGTGTTACGTAGTACTATTCTTATCAGTTTAATCCCTGTTACGTCCCCTTTCAGGGGACGTGTATATGGCATGGATTTTAGGAACCGGGAGATGGAAAAAGATGCTTGGTCGGTCCTCCTACTTCAAATTTGGGGCACTGCACGTGCAATCTAATGTGCCACCAGATAGGAGTGGTGTGTTAAGTAGTTCTATTCTTATCAGTTTAATAGCTGTTACGTCCCCTATAAGGGGACGTGTATATGGCATGGATTTTAGGAACCGGGAGATGGAAAAAGATGCTTGGTCGGTCCTCCTACTTCAAATTTGGGGCACTGCGCATGCAATCTACTGTGCCACCAGATATGAGTGGTGTGTTAAATAGTACTATTCTTATCAGTTTAATCCCTGTTACGTCCCCTATAAGGGGACGTGTATATGGCATGGAGTTTATGAACCGGTAGATGGAAAAAGATGCTTGGTCGGTCCTCCTACTTCAAATTTGGGGCACTGCGCGTGCAATCTACTGTGCCACCAGATATGAGTGGTGTGTTAAAGAGTACTATTCTTATCAGTTTAATCCCTGTTACGTCCCCTATCAGGGGACGTGTATATGGCATGGATTTTAGGAACTGGGAGATGGAAAAAGATGCTTGGTCGGTCCTACTACTTCAAATTTGGGGCACTGTGCGTGCAATCTAATGTGCCACCAGATAGGAGTGGTGTGTTACGTAGTAGTATTCTTATCAGTTTAAACTCTGTTACGTCCCCTATCAGGGGACGTGTATATGGCATGGATTTTAGGAACCGGGAGATGGAAAAAGATGCTTGGTCGGTCCTCCTACTTCAAATTTGGGGCACTGCGCGTGCAATCTACTGTGCCACCAGATATGAGTGGTGTGTTAAGTAGTACTATTCTTATCAGTTTAATCCCTGTTACGTCCCCTATCAGGGGATGTGTATATGACATGGATTTTAGGAACCGGGAGATGGAAAAAGATGCTTGGTCGGTCCTCCTACTTCAAATTTGGGGCACTGCGCGTGCAATCGTGGTCAGTCTTTTAGCCGATGGACATTTGGCAGACGGACATTTGGCCGAAACACAAGTGGCTGTCAGATAACAGTCCGGCCATGAGATAGATAGATTTGATAGATAGATAGATAGATAGATAGATAGATAGATAGATAGATACATAGATTAGATAGATAGATCAATAGATAGGAGTGGTGTGTTACGTAGTAGTATTATTATCAGTTTAAACTCTGTTACGTCCCCTATCAGGGGACGTGTATATGGCATGGATTTTAGGAACCGGGAGATGGAAAAAGATGCTTGGTCGGTCCTCCAACTTCAAATTTGGGGCACTGCACGTGCAATCTACTGTGCCACCAGATATGAGTGGTGTGTTAAGTAGTACTATTCTTATCAGTTTAATCCCTGTTACGTCCCCTATCAGGGGATGTGTATATGGCATGGATTTTAGGAACCGGGAGATGGAAAAAGATGCTTTGTCGGTCCTCCTACTTCAAATTTTGGGCACTGCGCGTGCAATCTACTGTGCCACCAGATATGAGTGGTGTGTTAAGTAGTACTATTCTTATCAGTTTAATCCCTGTTACGTCCCCTATCAGGGGATGTGTATATGGCATGGATTTTAGGAACCGGGAGATGGAAAAAGATGCTTTGTCGGTCCTCCTACTTCAAATTTTGGGCACTGCGCATGCAATCTACTGTTCCACCAGATATGAGTGGTGTGTTACGTAGTACTATTCTTATCAGTTTAATCCCTGTTACGTCCCCTATCAGGGGACGTGTATATGGCATGGATTTTAGGAACCGGGAGATGGAAAAAGATGCTTGGTCGGTCCTCCTACTTCAAATTTGGGGCACTGCGTGTGCAATCTAATGTGCCACCAGATATGAGTGGTGTGTTAAGTAGTACTATTCTTGGGACGTGTATATGGCATGGATTTTAGGAACCGGGAGATGGAAAAAGATGCTTGGTCGGTCCTCCTACTTCAAATTTGTGGCACTGCGCATGCAATCTACTGTGCCACCAGCTATGAGTGGTGTGTTACGTAGTACTATTCTTATCAGTTTAATCCCTGTTACGTCCCCTATCAGGGAACGTGTATATGGCATGGATTTTAGGAACCGGGAGATGGAAAAAGATGCTTGATCGGTCCTCCTACTTCAAATTTTGAGCACTGCGCGTGCAATCTACTGTGCCACCAGATATGAGTGTTGTGTTAAGTAGTACTATTCTTATCAGTATAATCCCTGTTACGTCCCCTATCAGGGAACGTGTATATGGCATGGATTTTAGGAACCGGGAGATGGAAAAAGATGCTTGGTCGGTCCTCCTACTTAAAATTTGGGGCACTGCGCGTGCAATCTACTGTGCCATCAGATATGAGTGGTGTGTTAAGTAGTACTATTCTTATCAGTTTAATCCCTGTTACGTCCCCTATCAGGGGACATGTATATGGCATGGATTTTAGGAACCGGGAGATGGAAAAAGATGCTTGGTCGGTCCTTCTACTTCAAATTTGTTGCACTGCGCGTGCAATCGTGGCCGGACTTTTAGCCGATGGATATTTGGCAGACAGACATTTGGCCGATGGACATTTGGCCGATGGACATTTGGCCAAAACACAAGTGGCTGTCAGATAACAGTCCAGCCACGAGATGGATAGATTTGATAGATAGATATATAGATACATAGATTAGATAGATAGATCAATAGATGCAATAGATACATTTGATAGATACGATAGATAGATAGATAGATTTGATAGATAAATAGATAGATTTGATAGATAGATAATTTCCCAGACAGAGAATTACAAGACGTGCGGTCTGGGACCCATGGTAAGGTTCCCAGAGGCAGTTGCAGCGCCAGGGGACGTGTATATGGCATGGATTTTAGGACCCGGGAGATGGAAAAAGATGCTTGGACGGTCCTCCTACTTTGGGGCACAGCGCGTGCAATCTACTGTGCCACCAGATATGAGTTGTGTGTTAAGTAGTACTATTCTTATCAGTTTAATCCCTGTTACGTCCCCTATCAGGGGACGTGTATATGGCATGGATTTTAGGAACCGGGAGATGGAAAAAGATGCTTTGTCGGTCCTCCTACTTAAAATTTGGGGTACTGCGCGTGCAATCTACTGTGCCACCAGATATGAGTGGTGTGTTAAGTAGTACTATTCTTATCAGTTTAATCCCTGTTACGTCCCCTATCAGGGGACGTGTATATGGCATGGATTATAGGAACCGGGAGATGGAAAAAGATGCTTGGTCGGTCCTCCTACTTCAAATTTGGGGCACTGCGCGTGCAATCGTGGCCGGACTTTTAGCCGACGGACTTTTGGCAGACGGACATTTGGCCGATGGACATTTGGCCCGAAACACAAGTGGCTGTCAGATAACAGTCCGGCCACAAAATAGATAGATTTGATAGATAGATAGATAGATAGATACATAGATTAGATAGATAGATCAATAGATGCAATAGATACATTTGATAGATACAATAAATAGATAGATAGATAGATTTGATAGATAAATAGATAGATTTGATAGATAGATAGATAGATAATTTCCCAGACAGAGAATTACAAGATGTGCCGGCTGGGACCCATGGTAAGGTTCCCAGAGGCAGTTGCGGCACCAGTGGACATGTATATGGCATGGAATTTAGGAACCGGGAGATGGAAAAAGATGCGCGTGCAATCTACTGTGCCACCAGATATGAGTGGTGTGTTACGTAGTACTATTCTTATCAGTTTAATCCCTGTTACGTCCCCTATCAGGGGACGTGTATATGGCATGGATTTTAGGAACAGGGAGATGGAAAAAGATGCTTGGTCGGTCCTCCTACTTCAAATTTGGAGCACTGCGCATGCAATCTAATGTGCCACCAGATATGAGTGGTGTTTTAAGTAGTACTATTCTTGGGACGTGTATATGGCATGGATTTTAGGAACCGGGAGATGGAAAAAGATGCTTGGTCGGTCCTCCTACTTAAAATTTGGGGCACTGCGCGTGCAATCTACTGTGCCACCAGATATGAGTGGTGTGTTAAGTAGTACTATTCTTATCAGTTTAATCCCTGTTACGTCCCCTATCAGGGGACGTGTATATGGCATGGATTTTAGGAACCGGGAGATGGAAAAAGATGCTTGGTCGGTCCTCCTACTTAAAATTTGGGGCACTGCGCGTGCAATCTACTGTGCCACCAGATATGAGTGGTGTGTTAAGTAGTACTATTCTTGGGACGTGTATATGGCATGGATTTTAGGAACCGGGAGATGGAAAAAGATGCTTGGTCGGTCCTCCTACTTCAAATTTGTGGCACTGCGCATGCAATCTACTGTGCCACCAGATATGAGTGTTGTGTTACGTAGTACTATTCTTATCAGTTTAATCCCTGTTACGTCCCCTATCAGGGAACGTGTATATGGCATGGATTTTAGGAACCGGGAGATGGAAAAAGATGCTTGGTCGGTCCTCCTACTTAAAATTTGGGGCACTGCGCGTGCAATCTACTGTGCCACCAGATATGAGTGGTGTGTTAAGTAGTACTATTCTTATCAGTTTAATCCCTGTTACGTCCCCTATCAGGGGACGTGTATATGGCATGGATTTTAGGAACCGGGAGATGGAAAAAGATGCTTGGTCGGTCCTCCTACTTAAAATTTGGGGCACTGCGCGTGCAATCTACTGTGCCACCAGATATGAGTGGTGTGTTACGTAGTACTATTCTTATCAGTTTAATCCCTGTTACGTCCCCTATCAGGGGACGTGTATATGGCATGGATTTTAGGAACAGGGAGATGGAAAAAGATGCTTTGTCGGTCCTCCTACTTCAAGTTTGGGGCACTGCACGTACAATCTAATGTGCCACCAGATATGCGTGGTGTGTTAAGTAGTACTATTCTTGAGACGTGTATATGGCATGGATTTTAGGAACCGGGAGATGGAAAAAGATTCTTGGTCGGTCCTCCTACTTCAAATTTGTGGCACTGCGCATGCAATCTACTGTGCCACCAGATATGAGTGGTGTGTTACGTAGTACTATTCTTATCAGTTTAATCCCTGTTACGTCCCCTATCAGGGAACGTGTATATGGCATGGATTTTAGGAACCGGGAGATTGCAAAAGATGCTTTGTCGGTCCTCCTACTTCAAATTTGGGGCACTGCGCGTGCAATCTACTGTGCCAACAGATATGAGTGGTGTGTTAAGTAGTACTATTCTTATCAGTTTAATCCCTGTTACGTCCCCTATCAGGGGACGTGTATATGGCATGGATTTTAGGAACCGGGAGATGGAAAAAGATGCTTGGTCGGTCCTCCTACTTAAAATTTGGGGTACTGCGCGTGCAATCTACTGTGCCACCAGATATGAGTGGTGTGTTAAGTAGTACTATTCTTATCAGTTTAATCCCTGTTACGTCCCCTATCAGGGGACGTGTATATGGCATGGATTATAGGAACCGGGAGATGGAAAAAGATGCTTGGTCGGTCCTCCTACTTCAAATTTGGGGCACTGCGCGTGCAATCGTGGCCGGACTTTTAGCCGACGGACTTTTGGCAGACGGACATTTGGCCGATGGACATTTGGCCCGAAACACAAGTGGCTGTCAGATAACAGTCCGGCCACAAAATAGATAGATTTGATAGATAGATAGATAGATAGATAGATAGATTAGATAGATAGATCAATAGATGCAATAGATACATTTGATAGATACAATAAATAGATAGATAGATAGATTTGATAGATAAATAGATAGATTTGATAGATAGATAGATAGATAGATAGATAGATAATTTCCCAGACAGAGAATTACAAGATGTGCCGGCTGGGACCCATGGTAAGGTTCCCAGAGGCAGTTGCGGCACCAGTGGACATGTATATGGCATGGATTTTAGGAACCGGGAGATGGAAAAAGATGCTTGGTCGGTCCTCCTACTTCAAATTTGGTGCACTGCGCGTGGAATCTACTGTGCCACCAGATATGAGTGGTGTGTTACGTAGTACTATTCTTATCAGTTTAATCCCTGTTACGTCCCCTATCAGGTGACGTGTATATGGCATGGATTTTAGGAACAGGGAGATGGAAAAAGATGCTTGGTCGGTCCTCCTACTTCAAATTTGGAGCACTGCGCGTGCAATCTAATGTGCCACCAGATATGAGTGGTGTGTTAAGTAGTACTATTCTTGGGACGTGTATATGGCATGGATTTTAGGAACCGGGAGATGGAAAAAGATGCTTGGTCGGTCCTCCTACTTCAAATTTGTGGCACTGCGCATGCAATCTACTGTGCCACAAGATATGAGTGGTGTGTTACGTAGTACTATTCTTATCAGTTTAATCCCTGTTACGTCCCCTATCAGGGAACGTGTATATGGCATGGATTTTAGGAACCGGGAGATGGAAAAAGATGCTTGGTCGGTCCTCCTACTTCAAATTTTGGGCACTGCGCGTGCAATCTACTGTGCCACCAGATATGAGTGGTGTGTTAAGTAGTACTATTCTTATCAGTTTAATCCCTGTTACGTCCCCTATCAGGGGACGTGTATATGGCATGGATTTTAGGAACCGGGAGATGGAAAAAGATGCTTGGTCGGTCCTCCTACTTAAAATTTGGGGCACTGCGCGTGCAATCTACTGTGCCACCAGATATGAGTGGTGTGTTAAGTAGTACTATTCTTATCAGTTTAATCCCTGTTACGTCCCCTATCAGGGGACGTGTATATGGCATGGATTTTAGGAACCGGGAGATGGAAAAAGATGCTTGGTCGGTCCTTCTACTTCAAATTTGGGGCTCTGCGCGTGCAATCGTGGCCGGACTTTTAGCCGATGGATATTTGGCAGACAGACATTTGGCCGATGGACATTTGGCCGACGGACATTTGGCCGAATCACAAGTGGCTGTCAGATAACAGTCCAGCCACGAGATGGATAGATTTGATAGATAGATAGATAGATACATAGATTAGATAGATAGATCAATAGATGCAATAGATACATTTGATAGATACGATAGATAGATAGATAGATAGATAGATAGATTTGATAGATAAATAGATAGATTTGATAGATAGATAATTTCCCAGACAGAGAATTACAAGACGTGCGGTCTGGGACCCATAGTAAGGTTCCCAGAGGCAGTTGCGGCGCCAGTGGACGTGTATATGGCATGGATTTTAGGACCCGGGAGATGGAAAAAGATGCTTGGTCGGTCCTCCTACTTTGGGGCACTGCGCATGCAATCTACTGTGCCACCAGATATGAGTTGTGTGTTAAGTAGTACTATTCTTATCAGTTTAATCCCTGTTACGTCCCCTATCAGGGGACGTGTATATGGCATGGATTTTAGGAACCGGGAGATGGAAAAAGATGCTTGGTCGGTCCTCCTACTTCAAATTTGAGGCACTGCGTGTGCAATCTACTGTGCCACCAGATATGAGTGGTGTGTTAAGTAGTACTATTCTTACCAGTTTAAACGCTGTTACGTCCCCTATCAGGGGACGTGTATATGGCATGGATTTTAGGAACAGGGAGATGGAAAAAGATGCTTGGTCGGTCCTCCTACTTCAAGTTTGGGGCATTGCGCGTGCAATCTACTGTGCCACCAGATATGAGTGGTGTGTTACGTAGTACTATTCTTATCAGTTTAATCCCTGTTACGTCCCCTATCAGGGGACGTGTATATGGCATGATTTTAGGAACAGGGAGATGGAAAAAGATGCTTTGTCGGTCCTCCTACTTCAAGTTTGGGGCACTGCACGTACAATCTAATGTGCCACCAGATATGAGTGGTGTGTTAAGTAGTACTATTCTTGAGACGTGTATATGGCATGGATTTTAGGAACCGGGAGATTGAAAAAGATTCTTGGTCGGTCCTCCTACTTCAAATTTGTGGCACTGCGCATGCAATCTACTGTGCCACCAGATATGAGTGGTGTGTTACGTAGTACTATTCTTATCAGTTTAATCCCTGTTACGTCCCCTATCAGGGAACGTGTATATGGCATGGATTTTAGGAACCGGGAGATTGCAAAAGATGCTTTGTCGGTCCTCCTACTTCAAATTTGGGGCACTGCGCATGCAATCTACTGTGCCAACAGATATGAGTGGTGTGTTAAGTAGTACTATTCTTATCAGTTTAATCCCTGTTACGTCCCCTATCAGGGGACGTGTATATGGCATGGATTTTAGGAACCGGGAGATGGAAAAAGATGCTTGGTCGGTCCTCCTACTTAAAATTTGGGGTACTGCGCGTGCAATCTACTGTGCCACCAGATATGAGTGGTGTGTTAAGTAGTACTATTCTTATCAGTTTAATCCCTGTTACGTCCCCTATCAGGGGACGTGTATATGGCATGGATTATAGGAACCGGGAGATGGAAAAAGATGCTTGGTCGGTCCTCCTACTTCAAATTTGGGGCACTGCGCGTGCAATCGTGGCCGGACTTTTAGCCGACGGACTTTTGGCAGACGGACATTTGGCCGATGGACATTTGGCCCGAAACACAAGTGGCTGTCAGATAACAGTCCGGCCACAAAATAGATAGATTTGATAGATAGATAGATAGATAGATTAGATAGATAGATAGATCAATAGATGCAATAGATACATTTGATAGATACAATAAATAGATAGATAGATAGATTTGATAGATAAATAGATAGATTTGATAGATAGATAGATAGATAGATAGATAGATAATTTCCCAGACAGAGAATTACAAGATGTGCCGGCTGGGACCCATGGTAAGGTTCCCAGAGGCAGTTGCGGCACCAGTGGACATGTATATGGCATGGATTTTAGGAACCGGGAGATGGAAAAAGATGCTTGGTCGGTCCTCCTACTTCAAATTTGGTGCACTGCGCGTGCAATCTACTGTGCCACCAGATATGAGTGGTGTGTTACGTAGTACTATTCTTATCAGTTTAATCCCTGTTACGTCCCCTATCAGGGGACGTGTATATGGCATGGATTTTAGGAACAGGGAGATGGAAAAAGATGCTTGGTCGGTCCTCCTACTTCAAATTTGGAGCACTGCGCGTGCAATCTAATGTGCCACCAGATATGAGTGGTGTGTTAAGTAGTACTATTCTTGGGACGTGTATATGGCATGGATTTTAGGAACCGGGAGATGGAAAAAGATGCTTGGTCGGTCCTCCTACTTCAAATTTGTGGCACTGCGCATGCAATCTACTGTGCCACCAGATATGAGTGGTGTGTTACGTAGTACTATTCTTATCAGTTTAATCCCTGTTACGTCCCCTATCAGGGAACGTGTATATGGCATGGATTTTAGGAACCGGGAGATGGAAAAAGATGCTTGGTCGGTCCTCCTACTTCAAATTTTGGGCACTGCGCGTGCAATCTACTGTGCCACCAGATATGAGTGGTGTGTTAAGTAGTACTATTCTTATCAGTTTAATCCCTGTTACGTCCCCTATCAGGGGACGTGTATATGGCATGGATTTTAGGAACCGGGAGATGGAAAAAGATGCTTGGTCGGTCCTCCTACTTAAAATTTGGGGCACTGCGCGTGCAATCTACTGTGCCACCAGATATGAGTGGTGTGTTAAGTAGTACTATTCTTATCAGTTTAATCCCTGTTACGTCCCCTATCAGGGGACGTGTATATGGCATGGATTTTAGGAACCGGGAGATGGAAAAAAGATGCTTGGTCGGTCCTTCTACTTCAAATTTGGGGCTCTGCGCGTGCAATCGTGGCCGGACTTTTAGCCGATGGATATTTGGCAGACAGACATTTGGCCGATGGACATTTGGCCGACGGACATTTGGCCGAATCACAAGTGGCTGTCAGATAACAGTCCAGCCACGAGATGGATAGATTTGATAGATAGATAGATAGATACATAGATTAGATAGATAGATCAATAGATGCAATAGATACATTTGATAGATACGATAGATAGATAGATAGATAGATAGATTTGATAGATAAATAGATAGATTTGATAGATAGATAATTTCCCAGACAGAGAATTACAAGACGTGCGGTCTGGGACCCATAGTAAGGTTCCCAGAGGCAGTTGCGGCGCCAGTGGACGTGTATATGGCATGGATTTTAGGACCCGGGAGATGGAAAAAGATGCTTGGTCGGTCCTCCTACTTTGGGGCACTGCGCATGCAATCTACTGTGCCACCAGATATGAGTTGTGTGTTAAGTAGTACTATTCTTATCAGTTTAATCCCTGTTACGTCCCCTATCAGGGGACGTGTATATGGCATGGATTTTAGGAACCGGGAGATGGAAAAAGATGCTTGGTCGGTCCTCCTACTTCAAATTTGAGGCACTGCGTGTGCAATCTACTGTGCCACCAGATATGAGTGGTGTGTTAAGTAGTACTATTCTTACCAGTTTAAACGCTGTTACGTCCCCTATCAGGGGACGTGTATATGGCATGGATTTTAGGAACAGGGAGATGGAAAAAGATGCTTGGTCGGTCCTCCTACTTCAAGTTTGGGGCATTGCGCGTGCAATCTACTGTGCCACCAGATATGAGTGGTGTGTTACGTAGTACTATTCTTATCAGTTTAATCCCTGTTACGTCCCCTATCAGGGGACGTGTATATGGCATGATTTTAGGAACAGGGAGATGGAAAAAGATGCTTTGTCGGTCCTCCTACTTCAAGTTTGGGGCACTGCACGTACAATCTAATGTGCCACCAGATATGAGTGGTGTGTTAAGTAGTACTATTCTTGAGACGTGTATATGGCATGGATTTTAGGAACCGGGAGATTGAAAAAGATTCTTGGTCGGTCCTCCTACTTCAAATTTGTGGCACTGCGCATGCAATCTACTGTGCCACCAGATATGAGTGGTGTGTTACGTAGTACTATTCTTATCAGTTTAATCCCTGTTACGTCCCCTATCAGGGAACGTGTATATGGCATGGATTTTAGGAACCGGGAGATTGCAAAAGATGCTTTGTCGGTCCTCCTACTTCAAATTTGGGGCACTGCGCATGCAATCTACTGTGCCAACAGATATGAGTGGTGTGTTAAGTAGTACTATTCTTATCAGTTTAATCCCTGTTACGTCCCCTATCAGGGGACGTGTATATGGCATGGATTTTAGGAACCGGGAGATGGAAAAAGATGCTTGGTCGGTCCTCCTACTTAAAATTTGGGGTACTGCGCGTGCAATCTACTGTGCCACCAGATATGAGTGGTGTGTTAAGTAGTACTATTCTTATCAGTTTAATCCCTGTTACGTCCCCTATCAGGGGACGTGTATATGGCATGGATTATAGGAACCGGGAGATGGAAAAAGATGCTTGGTCGGTCCTCCTACTTCAAATTTGGGGCACTGCGCGTGCAATCGTGGCCGGACTTTTAGCCGACGGACTTTTGGCAGACGGACATTTGGCCGATGGACATTTGGCCCGAAACACAAGTGGCTGTCAGATAACAGTCCGGCCACAAAATAGATAGATTTGATAGATAGATAGATAGATAGATAGATTAGATAGATAGATAGATCAATAGATGCAATAGATACATTTGATAGATACAATAAATAGATAGATAGATAGATTTGATAGATAAATAGATAGATTTGATAGATAGATAGATAGATAATTTCCCAGACAGAGAATTACAAGATGTGCCGGCTGGGACCCATGGTAAGGTTCCCAGAGGCAGTTGCGGCACCAGTGGACATGTATATGGCATGGATTTTAGGAACCGGGAGATGGAAAAAGATGCTTGGTCGGTCCTCCTACTTCAAATTTGGTGCACTGCGCGTGCAATCTACTGTGCCACCAGATATGAGTGGTGTGTTACGTAGTACTATTCTTATCAGTTTAATCCCTGTTACGTCCCCTATCAGGGGACGTGTATATGGCATGGATTTTAGGAACAGGGAGATGGAAAAAGATGCTTGGTCGGTCCTCCTACTTCAAATTTGGAGCACTGCGCGTGCAATCTAATGTGCCACCAGATATGAGTGGTGTGTTAAGTAGTACTATTCTTGGGACGTGTATATGGCATGGATTTTAGGAACCGGGAGATGGAAAAAGATGCTTGGTCGGTCCTCCTACTTCAAATTTGTGGCACTGCGCATGCAATCTACTGTGCCACCAGATATGAGTGGTGTGTTACGTAGTACTATTCTTATCAGTTTAATCCCTGTTACGTCCCCTATCAGGGAACGTGTATATGGCATGGATTTTAGGAACCGGGAGATGGAAAAAGATGCTTGGTCGGTCCTCCTACTTCAAATTTTGGGCACTGCGCGTGCAATCTACTGTGCCACCAGATATGAGTGGTGTGTTAAGTAGTACTATTCTTATCAGTTTAATCCCTGTTACGTCCCCTATCAGGGGACGTGTATATGGCATGGATTTTAGGAACCGGGAGATGGAAAAAGATGCTTGGTCGGTCCTCCTACTTAAAATTTGGGGCACTGCGCGTGCAATCTACTGTGCCACCAGATATGAGTGGTGTGTTAAGTAGTACTATTCTTATCAGTTTAATCCCTGTTACGTCCCCTATCAGGGGACGTGCATATGGCATAGATTTTAGGAACCGGGAGATGGAAAAAAGATGCTTGGTCGGTCCTTCTACTTCAAATTTGGGGCTCTGCGCGTGCAATCGTGGCCGGACTTTTAGCCGATGGATATTTGGCAGACAGACATTTGGCCGATGGACATTTGGCCGACGGACATTTGGCCGAATCACAAGTGGCTGTCAGATAACAGTCCAGCCACGAGATGGATAGATTTGATAGATAGATAGATACATAGATTAGATAGATAGATCAATAGATGCAATAGATACATTTGATAGATACGATAGATAGATAGATAGATAGATAGATAGATTTGATAGATAAATAGATAGATTTGATAGATAGATAATTTCCCAGACAGAGAATTACAAGACGTGCGGTCTGGGACCCATAGTAAGGTTCCCAGAGGCAGTTGCGGCGCCAGTGGACGTGTATATGGCATGGATTTTAGGACCCGGGAGATGGAAAAAGATGCTTGGTCGGTCCTCCTACTTTGGGGCACTGCGCATGCAATCTACTGTGCCACCAGATATGAGTTGTGTGTTAAGTAGTACTATTCTTATCAGTTTAATCCCTGTTACGTCCCCTATCAGGGGACGTGTATATGGCATGGATTTTAGGAACCGGGAGATGGAAAAAGATGCTTGGTCGGTCCTCCTACTTCAAATTTGAGGCACTGCGTGTGCAATCTACTGTGCCACCAGATATGAATGGTGTGTTAAGTAGTACTATTCTTACCAGTTTAAACGCTGTTACGTCCCCTATCAGGGGACGTGTATATGGCATGGATTTTAGGAACAGGGAGATGGAAAAAGATGCTTGGTCGGTCCTCCTACTTCAAGTTTGGGGCATTGCGCGTGCAATCTAATGTGCCACCAGATATGAGTGGTGTGTTAAGTAGTACTATTCTTATCAGTTTAATCCCTGTTACGTCCCCTATTAGGGGACGTGTATATGGCATGGATTTTAGGAACCGGGAGATGGAAAAAGATGCTTGGTCGGTCCTCCTACTTCAAATTTGAGGCACTGCGTGTGCAATCTACTGTGCCACCAGATATGAGTGGTGTGTTAAGTAGTACTATTCTTACCAGTTTAAACGCTGTTACGTCCCCTATCAGGGGACGTGTATATGGCATGGATTTTAGGAACCGGGAGATGGAAAAAGATGCTTGGTCGGTCCTCCTACTTCAAATTTGGGGCACTGCACGTGCAATCTAATGTGCCACCAGATAGGAGTGGTGTGTTAAGTAGTTCTATTCTTATCAGTTTAATAGCGGTTACGTCCCCTATCAGGGGACCTGTATATGGCATGGATTCTAGGAACCGGGAGATGGAAAAAGATGCTTGGTCGGTCCTCCTACTTCAAATTTGGGGCACTGCGTGTGCAATCTACTATGCCACCAGATATGAGTGGTGTGTTAAGTAGTACTATTCTTATCAGTTTTATCCCTGTTACGTCCCCTATAAGGGGACATGTATATGGCATGGATTTTAGGAACCGGGAGATGGAAAAAGATGCTTGGTCGGTCCTCCTACTTCAAATTTGGGGCACTGCACGTGCAATCGTGGCCGGACTTTTAGCCGATGGACATTTGGCAGACGGACATTTGGCCGATGGACATTTGGCTGATGGACATTTGGCCGAAACACAAGTGGCTGTCAGATAACAGTCCGGCCACAAGATAGATAGATTTGATAGATAGATAGATAGATAGATAGATAGATACATAGATTAGATAGATAGAGCAATAGATGCAATAGATACATTTGATAGATACGATAGATAGATAGATAGATTTGATAGATAAATAGATAGATTTGATAGATAGATAGATAATTTCCCAGACAGAGAATTTCAAGACGTGCGGTCTGGGACCCATGGTAAGGTTCCCAGAGGCAGTTGCGGCGCTAGTGGACGTGTATATGGCATGGATTTTAGGAACCGGGAGATGGAAAAAGATGCTTGGTCGGTCCTCCAACTTCAAATTTGGGGCACTGCGCGTGCAATCGTGGCCGGAATTTTAGCCGACAGACATTTGGCAGACGGAAATTTGGCCGACGGACATTTGGCCGAAACAGAAGTGGCTGTCAGATAATAGTCGGGCCACGAGATAGATAGATTTCATAGATAGATAGATACATAGATTAGATAGATAGATCAATAGATGCAATAGATACATTTGATAGATACGATAGATAGATAGATAGATAGATTTGATAGATAGATAATTTCCCAGACAGAAGGGGTCTGCACTCTTATACCTTTCCATTTTAGCTTTTAAATCTTAGCTGAGAGCTTGTAAGTGAATGCTGGACTTTTTCTGTGTATTGTATTAATTTGTTTTGTAATTTTCCCTATGGTTGTTCCACCCAGACCTGTCTGGGGTTAACTGCCTGTGACTCTAGGGACAGCACAGCTTTCTTTGAGTGTCCGTGAGCACCCAGGGCTGAGCATGTTGCAGGGTCATGGGATGTGTACCCGGTCCGGTATGAGATTTCAGTCCCCTTCTGTGTTTTGTATATGTCTAGCGTGATTACATAAGCCTGTGCACCCTTCCCTTGTTCCCAGTTTGTTTGGATTTGAGAGCTTGCATTGTGTGGCTGTTTTAGAGTTCGAGGTATTGGAAAGGACCTTGACGTGGTACCTGGGCTTGTCCCATTTTGCCAGATGCGGTAACTAACCTTTCCATTTTTGCTTTTAAATCTTAGCTGAGAGCTTGTGAGTGAGTGATGGACTTTCTCTGTGTGTTGTATTAATTTGTTTTGTAATTTCCCCTATGGTTCTTGCACCCCGACCTGTCTGGGGTTAACTGGCTGTGACTCTGGGGACAGCACAGCTTCCTGTGAGTGCCCATGAGCACCCAGGGCTGAACATGTTGCAGGGTCATGGGATGTGTACCCGGTCCGGTATGAGAGTGCAGTCCCCTTCCGTGTTTTGTATATGTCTAGGGTGATTAGATAAGCCTTTGAACCCTTCCTTTGTTCCCAGTTTGTTTGGATTTGAGAGCTTGCATTGTGTGGCTGTTTTAGGGTCCCAGGAATTGAAAAGAACCTTGACGTGGTACCTGGGCTTGTCCCATTTGGCCAGATGCGGTAACTAACCTTTCCATTTTTGCTTTTAAATCTTAGCTGAGAGCTTGTATGTGAGTGCTGGACTTTCTCTGTGTGTTGTATTAATTTGTTTTGTAATTTTTCCTATGGTTCTTGCACCCAGACCTGTCTGGGGTTAACTGCCTGTGACTCTGGGACAGCACAGCTTCCTGTGAGTGCCCATGAGCACCCAGGGCTGAGCATGTTGCAGGGTCATGGCATGTGTACCCGGTCCGTTATGAGAGTGCAGTCCCCTTCTGTGTTTTGTATATGTCTAGGGTGATTATATAAGCTTGTGCACCCTTCCCTTGTTCCCTATTGTTTGGATTTGAGAGCTTGCATTGTGTGGCTGTTTTAGGGTCCCAGGTATTGGAAAGGACCTTGACATGGTACCTGGGCTTGTCCCATTTGGCCATATGCGGTAACTAACCTTTCCATTTTTGCTTTTAAATCTTAGCTGAGAGCTTGTAAGTGAGTGCTTGACTTTCTCTGTGTGTTGTATTAATTTGTTTTGTAATTTTCCCTATGGTTCTTGCACCCAAACCTGTCTGGGGTTAACTGGCTGTGACTCTGGGGACAGCACAGCTTCCTGTGAGTGCCCGTGAGCACCCAGGGCTGAGCATGTTGCAGGGTCATGGGATGTGTACCCTGTCCGGTATGAGAGTGCAGTCCCCTTCCGTGTTTTATATATATATATATATATATATATATATATATATATATATATATATATACATATATATATATATATATATATATATATATGCACACATATACATCTATTTATACATAGATAGACAGGTATATATATATATATATATTCATATCATACTGGTCATTTCATATACTTAATTCCATGTTTAACTTATCTATACATATAGTTATTTTAAAAACAAATGATTCTTGTACACACATAATGCAATATTGGTCATTTTTACTTGTCCTTTCCTTACACATTTAATTTCTCTTACATGTAGATACCAATTCATATTAGGGAGTGTCATTTAGAATAGTAGGTACCTCATTAACATATGAGTAAAGACCCTTTTGTTTGTAATTCCGTCTGTCAGAGTGTAAACAATGTCCTAGACAGAGGGACTTCACCTGTATTTACAAAACAACAGGGGTACTCCCTGGCAAATGGTGTGTTAAATTCTAGCCAAATGTTCGTGTTCAGTTAGAATGCTATTTCCAAATTGATTCTAAATACATTTCCTGCATCAAATTAATTCTTTTTATAATTTGACAAAATAATTCTTCTGATATAGACAGTTCCCCACAGATGATCTTTACAGCATACTGGATATTTGCATTACAGACAGGTACCCCACATGGTATTAATGAAATCTGGGATCTGAAGGCATATACTGGCATATAGGAAATGAAATATCCCCCTCTAGGATAAGTTTTTTATTTATTTTACTTTTTCCCATCTCTGTGTGTTAAAAGTTTTCTTATTTGTCATTTTATTTTTCCTTTTTAGCATATGTAGATTTGAATATAATTTGTTTTTATGAATGGGGTAAAATAATCGGCAATTTTCAGGAGTAACAATATTAATACCACATATATGCACTGGCATTATATACTTACAACTTTGTAACTTCTTGAATCTTGCTGTTAGATGCTTTTTCGTTACAAATGTATGAATGTTTTTTTTCTGATATGAAACATTTACAGTAATATGCATTAGATATAGTATATCTTTTTTGCTTTAAAGCATATAACTCATTCTTTATCTATAGAATAACCACCATTAATATGTATACATATATATATAAATATATATTTTTTTCTGCTTTTTACTTTTTTCAAGGTGATTTAAGTGTGTATTTATGATTTCTATAACAATGCAATTCAATATTTAGAATTTTTCTGATTCTTATTTAATATTTATTTGTAATTTACTTGATGTGATTTTTTTCTTCAAAATGGTATTTTCACTTTTGTTTGCCCTTTATGGGGTTAATTACGCATGTAATGCTATTTAAGGTTGGAAAAGGGAGGTGTTACTTATCCCTGACAAAGTGCCGGTTGGCATGAAACGCGTAGGATGTTCCTAGAGCTGTTTGGTCTCTGTATGAGATTTGTGTTTGACCACAAATAAAGGTGTCTTTTACTGCATATCACCATTTTGGATCATTCTTTTCTTGTTCACTTATGCAATTGTTTGAGGAGTTTTGGGGCGCTCCTTTTCTGTTAGCGATCCAGCTACGTTGCCTATAGGTTCTCAGAGCCGAGCCTCTTGCAAGGAGTCATGTGACTTTCTATAATCAACCCAGCTGTATTACAGAGTGAAGCGCTTTACTTGGCCTGCACAGCCTTTGGCGTCCTCCGCACACTTCAGTGGAACTCGGATACGGCCTACTTACCTTCGTATATATCGGCATCAGAGACACAGCATGTTGAGCTAACAAGGTACCGTTGTATATTATACCAGTGAATGTGTGGCCTGAAAATACAGATTGCAACGAAAAATTTGCCTGCTTTGCATTTTTTGCTATACGCCTTATTTGGGCCACTAATACACTGCTTGTTTAGGATTGTTGGTTGGTACTTTCACTATCCTACCAGACCCAGACAAGGGGTAAAGCATTTACAATTTCACAGGACCTACAATTTATCCTGGGACACTAAGGCTCGATGATTGAAAGCTCGTCATTGGCGGTAAGAAATGTGTATTTCTGACTCGCCTATCTCGCAAATTTCACGCCTTGCGTAATGATCGTATAAAGTCTGCAGTCCATTGTAAACAATACGTTACATGATAAGCTGTCCATAGTAAACTATAGACTTCACCTCCTTATATCATTTCACAAACTTCGAAATGGGTTTCCAAATATCATTGCGTCGCTTCGTAATTTTAATGATTCACTTTATTTCAGTTTGCGTTTGCATATTTCAAAATGTAAAACTACAGTTATAGTATATTGTCTAAATACGTTATATTGTATTATTTTTCAAATGAAATAAATATTGTAAATAATGTTATTCATGTTAATTCGCCAAAGGATGGGTGGCGAGACATGTATGTGTGTTAAATGTGCGATTCTTATGGCGTATGTTTTTATATCATCGTAACATATCTGCAAAACTTGCAAGATTTATTCAGGTTACGCCCATGGAACGCCCATGGAACACCCATCTTACGCCCTCTCCTTCACAATGAAACTCTCCTTCGCAATGAATTCTGCTTTTACTGTTCTGGTTATATTTTGTTATTCTTTTTATTGAAATAGTACAATAAATATTTTTACGCTCTTTATTTAGATATTTTTACTCATTTGTATTATTATGAAATTGCGTATATGTTTTAAAAAATGTTCAATGTGCAATATTTGTTAACCAATCATATTTACTGTTATATTATTTCTGTTACCATAATACCTTGCAATACATTAATGTACGCATATTTATGAGTACTTCCTTAATATTCTCCAATCACAGCATATTTTACATTTTACTCTGGTTACATGTATATTTATATAGATATTATATTTTATTCTGTGAGGCAGTTGATGAGATATTTGAAAATGGTTGCTGAGAGGTTTACAGTTGTGGAGAATGAAATCCTTGTATCTGCTTTGGAACCAAACTATGAGATGCTTTTTGGACCACAGAGGCGTGACACTAGTTTAAAGACAAGGGATGCAATCTGGGAAGATATTGCTGAAATGGTCAATTTAAATGCCACACATATAAAGACTGTGGCTCAATGTCGCAAAAGGGTTGCAGACATTAAAAGGAAAGTTCAAAGAAAGAATAAGAGGAGGAGGCGATTTTTAAAATATGAAAGAATATTTATTAAACTTTTAATGTCTGTAAACCCTAATGTGGACATTGAGCAACAGTCGACTTCAGCATCATCTTCCCAGACTTCTCCCTTGTGTGAAGAACATGTAGATGTCTCTGTTAGCCTAGAAAGTGATGTTTCACAGCAAAATAATACTGAGGATGTGGATGAAGGTAATTTTCTTTTTTTTAATTTATTTAGTTAACATATCATGTTCCTTATAAAAAATTACATAAAGTTTATTTTAATTTAGTGCAAGAAGTTACTACATCACCAGCATTACTTGCTGAAAGCACTGAGGCAGCACGTGGAAGTGACCAATTTGAAATTGCAGAAATTCAAAATCTGGAATTCATCATTACCGGTATATATGTGGATATTTTTATTTTATAATCATTTAGCATGTAAATTTAAACATCAATTTAAAGGGACAATGAACCCACATTCTTTATTTTGTGAATAAGATACAGCATGCAATTAAAATCAACTTTCTAGTTTACTCCTATTATCAAATGTTATACATTCTCTTGCTATCTTTATTCGAAAAGCAATAATGTAGGTTTAGTTGTTAGTAGTTAGCACATTTTTGACAATAAACCTGGGTTGTTCTTCTTGATTGTTGGATAAGTTCACACACAAATAAACAACTGCTGTCCAAAATATTTGCTGGCTCCTTAGCTTACATGCCTTCTTTTTCAAATCAAGATAGCAAGAATATAATTAAAATTTGATAATAGGAGTAAATTAGAAATTTGCTTAAAATTGCATGTTCTAAGAGTGTGTTCAGTGTCCCTTTAAGCATTGTAATTTTTTAATATATATATTTATTTTTTCTTAGATGACAAAGTTCCCTATAGACCAATATGTAAATCCCCTGATCTATAACATGTTAGGATATCTCCTTACATCTGCAAAGTTTAACCCCAAAAACCTGCTTCTGATTTGTAAATAATGTTAAAAGCACTTGTAATGGATGTTTATTAATTATGCATCCATAAAAGGGATTTGTTATACATTAATGGATGCACAATATTTTATTTTCACTACTTCTAATATAGAAAAAAATATATAAATATGTTTCTAACTAATTTCATTTTCTTATTTTTAAAGATGCTGAAAATGAAATTAGTGCAAATGTGTTTGTTGATGCTGACAACGGAGAAGATTCTCAACCACATGAACAAGGTATGTATTCATTTACACCTTACCATGTCAATTTGCATATTAATAAAGAATGTCACTTATGTGTGTGCATTTTTTATTTAAATGTAAAAATAAAATTACATTGTTGTCACAGTTTTTATTTTTTAACACATGAACTATCAATTCCTTTTTTCTTTTTTTCTTTATCATAACAATATTTTAAATTTGTGCATAGTGCAATTACATTTTTTATGTAGTTTAATATGATATTTGTTTTATTTCTAACAGGAAAACGGGAAGAGAATACATTGGATAAAATGTGTCTTTTGATAGAGAATATAAACACCAATCTCACCATTTTAAAAGACTCTATGCTTCACAATTTTAGAACAAATAAACTTCACAACCAAAAAATAAGAAGACTTTTAACCAGAGTGATTGAAAATCAAAAAGAAGAGCGTGCTATAATGTTCAGAGAAAGAAGGTGGGAGGGAAGGGCATTTTATTCTGGGGTTAAAACACGTGGTGGACCATTTTATCATCCACATTAATATCTTATGTTTGTTTTCTCGTTTGTTATTTAGAAAGTTAATAAAAAGAATGTTTACAATTGGTCTCTTTATTTTCTTGAGTTATATACCATACAACAAATTACATATTTTTCACACATGTATTAAAGGGACGTGTACATTTGATTTATGATTTCAGTGTGGGGTGTTCACAAGTATGAATATATCATTAATGAACATGGATGTATATATCATTATCAAATCATGTTCTTACTTATATTAGTTTATAATACACATAGTTGTCTGCATATTTGTGTGCACTGTCCCTTTAATATTTTTCAAAAATAAACCTTACAAATATTTTACCAGTATTTTATCTTAATTTATTTTAAATTACTATGTTTAACTCAAAGAATAATACTTTACACATATTAAATTTATTTTCTTTTTCTATATTTTCTTATTGTTTTTTTACTAGCTTGAAGATTACCATCAGAATTCTGATTTCCTTTTCTTTTTCCATCAGAAATTATAACATCAAAATTTATTCCATCAATATCTGAATTACCGAAATTGGTTGATTCGGTTACAAATGAATTTAAATTTTCAGGATTTTCTGAAGAACTAACATTTAAATGTAAAGGAGTATTAGTACAATCAGTTTTTTGACATAGAACAATCATTGACTGAGCTATTGATTTTAAGGACTCACTAAAGTGTTCCAAATGTGTATTACTTTTTTCAACAGAATCATTTAAATTTTTAATAGCATGATTTTGTTTAACTATTTCTTCCTTAAATTCAAGCATTGTGTTATTCATAATCTCAAGTCTGTCGCGTAATAAATCATTATGTTGTATTAATTTATAACTAAATTCACCAACATCCTTATAAAATTCATTGTCCTCAGGATTGTTCTCATTTTCTGATGGTAATGAATTATTTTCATTTTGTACAAAAATAATTGTATGTTCAGCTTCATTGCTAATGTTGTTTTCCTCCTCCTGTTCTATGTTACTATTTGACAATGTGGCTTGTGATAAATCCAACACTACATTTATTGGTATTTCATTTTGAGCTGATATATTGTTGGGTGGTAGTTCACTTTCAATACTTATTTCTTTATTAGTTATATTACATTCTAAATTATCCAACATTTCATTTTCATTAATATTAGATTCATTACGATCCAATGATGGTGTCTCAAGATTTTCTTGTGAGCTTTCATTTTGTTCTTCTGCCACTAAAAAAAAATGTTTTTGGTTTATTTTATATTTCTTATTTCACAGACATATTTAAAATTACATTATCCAGAAACATAATGAAAATGACCGGTTCTTACACCAATATTAGTAAGTCCAGGAACTCCAGAAACCATTGCAGCTGGGATTCATTCTCTAATTATTTTTTCAGAATCAGAGTATGTGATTGGTACATATGTTCCACCACTTGTTTTCATTCTTTCAGTTTTTTCTTTTCCCATTTTTGCTTTAATTTTAATTTTTAAATCAGAGTATCTTTTTTTGCATTTGGTCACTGATCTGGGCCTAACGCCTACAGCTGATACAGATTTTGCAATTTTTTCCCATATTGAATTCTTTTCAAAATTTGAAGTTTTTGCAGACATGGATCCAAACAGTTTATCATAATACATTTGCATTTGCTGTGCTAATACAAGATTTTCATCTTCTGTGAATGCAGGGTTTCTACCAGACTCACTATTTTGTGATGATACTCCAGTTGGTAGAACCTATGAATACATTTTAAATGTCTTTTTAATAAAATAACATTACCATTAAATGTCATATTTCTTTAAATAAATAAAAGTAAATGTAAAATGACATATACAATAAATATATATAATATGGTGGATTATATGTACTTACCATTGTTAATATTTTCTGAATTTAAATACACTTCTTTTTCTTTGGGAAATGCAAATCCAATTTTAAGTTTCCTCAGGAAAGTAGCATAGAGAATTTCGCGCCATAAAAAGGGGACTTTTATAATGTCAAATTATGTAACGACTGCAGTTACGAATATTCACAAACACATTTACGAAGTTTATATTGAAATAGCGAAGGATGATTGCGTATGTTTTCACAGCAAAACTTTATTACAAAATGCGCAATGATCAAAAATGACGTGATCAAAGAGCGTCGTAATAAGCAATTATGGAGACTATAAATATTTTGACGTAATTTTTTAAAAAGTGCGCGAAATTCAATTTACGAGGGTAAGTTTACGAAAATAATTTCGAAAAATATGATTTAACATTTAATAAAATATTTAATTTACAATTCGATTTAATATTTATAATTACAGATGGCAGAATATATATATTATACATTATTTCAACATAGAAGATTTCAAAGGAGAAGAAGGAGGTTGATAACACATCATACAAATATGATAGAAATATTGAATGAAAATGATTTTGAACAATCTCAAGGATTAATTTCAGAACCAACAACCACGAGGACACACAGGTAATACAGGCCCAGAACCTACAGAGAAAGATAATTTTTAAGTGACATGCCTGATGATATTGTATTTCAAAGATTTCGATTTAACAAATCAGTTATAATTACCCTTTACGAATTATTTAAAGATGATTTGGATCCTAGAACAAGGAGAAATAGAGCAATACCAGGAATTGTTAAATTATTGACCACACTTCATTTTTGTGGGAACAGGTTCTTTCCAACATACCACCAGTTCAATTACAGGTGTGTCACAAAGTGCTTTTTCCAGATTTCTTAACCAGGTAATTAATGTTTTCAAGAAAAATATCAACAGATTTATACAATTTCCAATTACTGAAAATGAAAAAAATATATTTAAGACATATTTCTATGAACATTATGGAATACCAAATACTCTAGGATGTATTGACTGCACACACATACAAATTTGTGCACCAATTGATCATCCAGAAACATATTTTAACAGAAAGGGGTGGCACTCTCTAAACACTCAAGTAGTATGTGACCACAAATACAAAATGATTTCTCTGTTGTCAGCTTTTCCAGGGAGTGCACATGACTCTTATATTCTAAAGCAATCACTCCTTTATGAAGATATGAATGCAGGAATTTGTGGAAATGGTTTGATACTTGGTAAGTTATGTACTAAGATGTTTAATTGTCTAATACATAAAATAAATTATTTGTAATACTAACCATAAAGTTTGTGTAGGGCCCAGCATGGGCCTGTAGCAGGCTAAGGGTTAAGGCTGTAGGAAAGTGGGATAGGAGATAGAGGGTTGGGTTCTAGGTGCAAGATTGTTGCAGGTTAGGGTAGGCCCCTCCTTACCTTGTTAAAAGCTGAGGTTCCCCTTCCAACTTCCTCTTCTCCATCCGATCCAGGCTGTAAAGTGTTTTCTTTGTGCTGTCCAGTTTTTTTTCTACCTTTCTTTGGCAAACATGCATCGTTCAAGGCATTCAGTTCTTCCACCTAGACGCTATCAGGATAATGCAGAAGCTGGAAAGGCATAGGAAAAGATAAGTACACAGGGAAAAAATATTACTGAATCTGATTACATCCCTCCTACACAAAATCAAAGTGTGGTTTTGGTCCAAATCCATGCAGCTCCTTCTCAGGAGAATATTAGTGCAGATGGGAATGATAATGTTGATTTAGTGCCAGAATCTCAGCTTGTGGGAGAGGAGGTACAGGCCCCGATTTCTAATTTACAGCAGCCTCAGCAACTTAATCCCAAACAATTTGCTAGTTTATTACAGGCTGTGCCATCTACTGATGTTCCTGCTGTTTCTAATTTTTTAACTTACATTGCAGCAGCTATGTCCAATGCTGGCTTTACACAGGCCCCCACTGCTCCCAATGCTCTAAATGTCACTGGCACGGCTGTGCAGGCCCCTATGCCTTATTTTTCTAAAATTCAAGCCAGCACTGGCCCTGTGGTGTTACAGCAAAATTCGGATCATGTGCAGGCCCATGCCCCCATGTCCCATGTGGCTCCGGATCTGCAGCAAATTGGGCCTGGCCTATCCAGGGTTCCCCATATTGTGCAGAATGTTCCGACCGCCACACCACCAATTTATGAGGGCCAAATACCCCCTCAGGCCGGGGCTCCAGTCACATTAGAAATTTTTTATATGGACCTCCAGGCTCAGGCGCCTGATTTTGCCCCCCAGGCCCCTAGGCCCGATTTAGCACCACAGGCTCTTAGGCCAGAATCTGCCCCCCAAGTTTTTAGGGCCGTATTTGCCATGCGGGCTCTTAGGCCCGATTCTAACCTCCAGCCTCCTAGGCTAAACTTGCCCCCACAGGCTCCTTGGCCCGACTTGCCCCCACAGGCTCCTAGGCCCGACTTGCCCCCACAGGCTCATAGGCCCTACTTTCCCACACAGGCTCCTAGGCCCAACTTGCTTACACACGCTCCTAGGCCTCCAATCATACCGCCACACCACCGGCCTATTTCATGCCCCCTCCGCCTCCCACCTCCTTACCGTCCGGTGGGCCCTCGATCATGGGGCCTAGTCCTTTAATGGAGCCTCCGGTACTACGAGTGCAGGCTCTGGGGCCTACTTCCGGTTGCGCATTAACATTAGCCGCGCGACCGGAAGTAGGTGGGGTTACTTCCGGTGCGGCCACTTCAAACAACGGCAGCACCGGAGCAGCAGCGGTCCCTCAGGAGCTCCAAGGTGAGCACCATGAGGGAACGTTGCTTGAGGGGAGACACTTAGTGGGCGGGGAAGGAGGGCAACAGGCCACAATCTTACCCGGTCACGGTAAAAGGGGGCATCTGAAAAAATCCTCAAATTTAGCAAATGTTCAAAGAGGGAGAGGCAGGGGGGCAAAGGCAATAAGGAGCGCAGGTAGAATTACCAATCCTGCACGCAGAGGTTATGTGAGGAATGGTGGTCAAAGCAATATCAACAGGGGTTATAGGCCCCTGCAATTCATTAACACTGTTAACCAGTTAGATGTTAACCAGTTAGATGCTGTTAGAATGCATGCTCAGCAAGCTACTAATGATGTGAGTGCTATTGGGAATGTGAATATTTCTGCAGGAATGCATGCTGTGGGAATGAATGCTGTGGGAATGACTAATTCTGTGGGAATGACTAATGTTGTTGGAATGAGTAATGCTGTTGGAATGACTAACGCTGCACAAATGAGTAGGGATGCAGACAGGGCCCAAGTTAGTACTAATCCAGCAATAGCCAATCCCCTCACAGCCAGGCATGAGGCAGCTAGCATTAATTTGAATACATTAGTTGATTCAGTGAGGCAAGAGTCAGCTTCATCCCTAACTGCTAATGTGGCTCCATCTTCAAACAACTTCCAAAGTGCTCGCGATTTGGTTTCTCTTTTGCAGGGAGTACTAGGCGCAGCTCCAGCATCGTCAGCCACAACAGTCGCAATGAGTACAGTGGACGTGGTTATGCCAGGAACATCTGCAGCGCAGACAACATCCATCCCACAGGAAAGAACTGCAGCCAGGGGCGAATCGCAGCATCCAGAATGCACAGCCTGGAGTGTCACATGGTGAGAGTTCTGTTTTTGTACATGAACAGCAAGACACTACTGATACTTCACACACAGACACAGGCTCTGATAGCGACACATCATTAGGCTTGCAGGGTAAGGGACAGAAAAAGATGTTCCGTATGATAAAGAAAATATTAAGGGAGGGTGTAGGCGCAGCGAAACAACAGTCAAAGGAAAAAAGTTCTCCTGATGCGTTAAACACACCTCAACAGGTAAATGCCAATGCGGATTTACTAGCCTTACCCCCTATTAGAGCAATATCTGAGAGAAGGGCGGCTTTATACGGGGATGCAAGCCCAGGTGAAATTTACTCTTTATACGCACACTTGCGGAAAAAGATAGTTAACAGAATTCACCAAGGGAAATACGTCAATATTTTCGATTTGTCTGTAGAGGCGTATAGGCAAAAAGAAAGGAGGCCCTACGAAATTTAAACGCCCAGACTAATTTGATGAGTGGCTACAATGTTTCAGGGTTTTCTCATCGTGCTACTTGGAGAAGTACCCTTCTCAGAATTTAGCGATACTAAAATATACCGACACCATGAACTGGATCCAACGTAACCGTGGTGAAGGTGTGTGGAGGGAATATGACTCCGAATTTAGGAGGAAAATGTCAGGCAATCCCTCACTAACTTTTGATTGCACTGACAATCAGTTATGGCAGCGTATGGACCCCCATAAGGGACCTGCAGCCTCCTCGGTGAATCAGCAGTCCTTTCGGAAATGCCAGATTCAGAAAAAGGGGGGGGGTGCCTGTTGGGCATATCAAGAAAAAAAGTGCGATAAAGGCAGCGCATGCAATTTTAGGCACGCATGCAAATTTTGCACAGGATCCCACCCGGGAATCGAATGCACCAAAAAGAAAGATAGTGGCAACAACAGTAGAGCCCTCATCTCACTTACTGGTCAGAAGGGCTGCCACTCCAGTGAGGGTCCACGTGCTTAAGCCATGGCTGTTGGCCTACCCAGACCAGGCCATGGCACGAATGCTATGGGATGGGTTTTCATTTGGCTTCAGAATTCCAATTTTCAAAAGGGTACAGGGAGCGCGTTTCCAGAGAAATTTAATGTCCGCATACCAGCACCCAGATGTGATATTGGATAAAATTAATAAAGAGGTATCATTGGGCCGCATGGCTGGCCCATTTGCTTACCCACCACTCCAAAATGTAACTATTTCACCTTTGGGTGTGGTTCCCAAGAAAGACGCGGGTAAATTTAGACTTATCCAACATCTTTCATACCCCAAAGGTACTTCCGTCAATGACGCAATCGACCCACAGCTAAGCTCCGTGCGGTATCAATCATTTGATTGCTCACTGGACCTGGTTAGACGGGCTGGGAAAGGCGCTCTACTTGCGAAATTAGACATTGAGTCTGCCTTCCGGTTGTTGCCACTCCACCCTTCAGTCTTCCCACTTATGGGATGTAAGTTTCAGGTCTGTACTATGTGGATCGCTGTCTCCCTATGGGATGCTCCCTTTCATGTACGCTTTTTGAAGCCTTTAGTTCATTTTTGCACTGGGTTGTAGCCAGAGATACAGGCAGAGATTCAGTGGCGCATTACCTTGATGACTTTCTCCTCGTGGGAGGAACGGACTCGGGTGAATGCCTCAGTCTAATGAACAGCATGCGTGGAATAATGGCCAGGTTTGGGGTACCTCTGGCAGAGGACAAAACACAGGGCCCCACGTCATGTTTGGTTTTTCTGGGCATCGAAATCGACACATTGGCTATGGTCTGTAGATTGCCCGCCGATAAAATTGACGCAATGTTGGAGGCGGTTCGAGCGGCCGTTTCCAAAAGGGCCCTTTCCTTGAAGCAGTTGCAATCATTGCTAGGGCTCCTCAACTTCGCTTGCAAGGTAATACCTATGGGCAGGATCTTTAACCATAGATTAGAAAGACAACTGAGTGGTAGAGTAAAACCTACTCAGTGGATTGCCCTCACGGTTGACCTGCTGGCGGATCTGAGGGTCTGGGAGGTTTTTCTTAAAAACTTCAATGGCGTGCGTGTCTGGCGATCAGACCCAATATCTAGCCAACTGTTGCATCTTTTCACAGACGCAGCAGGATCGCATGGCTATGGTGCGTACTTCCAGGGGGAATGGAGCGCAGAGCAATGGCCAGCCTCCTGGCCTGCTCTAGGTCTCACCTGTAACTTAACCCTCCTGGAACTCTTTCCCATAGTCCTGTCAGTGGAACTCTGGGGTTTGCGATTCTCCAATAAGACAATCATATTCTGGACAGACAACACCAGCGTCGTCTTTGCGATTAATAACTTGTCGGCCACCTCAGCGGTGGTAGTGACGCTGTTGCGGCACTTGGTATTGCGTTGCCTGGAACTCAATATACAGTTCAAGGCAAAGCATGTTCCAGGAGTCAATAATGTGGTAGCAGACGCCTTGTCCCGATTTGAGTGGGACAATTTTAGACGTTTAGTTCCTAATGCATCACCAGTGGGTTTATGTTGTCCTGCTTTTCTTTGGCAGCTGGTCGCTCCTGGGTAGCCCTATTGCCATTGGTGCGCTCCTCCTTAGCCCCCTCCATGTGGCGCACTTATTTGAAGCTCTGGAATGAATGGGACCAGTTTTGTCGGACCAGGGGCGTGGACGCTGCTCAAGGGAACATAGCATCTCTGTGCGATTGGTTGGTGAGTCTTCACAACTTAGGCACGCGTCAGGGTTCCCTCCAGTCAAAATTGGCCGCGTTATCATTCTTTTATAGGGCATTGAGTTTACCGGACCCTACAAACTCATTTTTCATTCAGCAAGTGGTAAAAGGGTGGGGCAGGGTTTATCCCAGGCAACCTGATTCCCGGGAACCTATTACGCAAGACCGTCTAGATAAACTGTTATTGGCGCTTGATAGCTCATGCTCTTCCCCATTCGAGGCCTCGCTGTTTAAGGCAGCTTTTGTGCTTGCTTTTGCGGCAGCCCTACGACTTAGTGAGTTATTCGCCCCCTCTAAGCTGGCGGTGGGTTTCGGAGTTCAACTGGAGCACATGAGAGCTGCCGTTGACTCCCTGCTCCTTTTTATCCCACGCTCAAAAACTGATCAGTCAGGCAGAGGCACTTGGCTCCACATTGCGCCCAGGCGAGGTAGCATTTCTTGTCCCATAGCTGTAATTAACAATTATTTAGCTTGTCGCCCCTCGTTGCCAGGACAGTTTTTGATACATGCCGACGGAACGGCTTTGTCTAAATACCAGTTCGGTAGGGTCTTGAAGCAAGCAGCGCTGAAGGCAGGCCTGGACAATAGTAAAATTGCTCCTCATTTCTTTAGAATAGGGAAGAGCGTAGGACGCTCAGGCGATGATATAAAGCGGATGGGGCGGTGGCGTTCAAATTGCTTCAAAAAATATGTCCGCCCGCTTGTTTAATTGCATTTATGTGTGCACACACTAAAATATTTGTCTCCACAGGAGTACACCCAGGAGCAAAGCGGATTTGGATTGTGGGGCATTCCTTCATCCACTGGGCTTCAATTCATTGCTCCTCACTCCCCTTGGGTCAGAATCTAGGGTTCCCCCTGAGCAAAGCATCAATTGGATGGTTAGGGAATAGGGGAATGTGCTGGCCCCAACTTGCGGAAGTAATTTTCGGGTGCCCTCTTAAGATGGGGAAAACCGCACCTCCTAATCCTCCACTTGGGAGGGAATGATGTAGGGTCCGTCCCAGTCCTAGAATTAATCAAGATCATGCAGTCGGACATTGGCTGGCTTCATACTCGAATCCCTGGGGTAGTTCTGGGTTGGTCTACTATAGTCCCCCGCCTGCATTGGAGGCATATGTCGACCCATACGGCGGCATATAGGATTAGGAAGAAAATTAATGCAACACTTTCAAAAACCATCACAGGAGCAGGTGGCTTCATGGTACGGCACAAAGCCATCTCAGCCGACAGGACAGAGCTCTATAGAAGAGATAAGGTTCATTTGTCAGATATAGGGTTAGATATTTTTATAAAGGACATTCAAAGAGCTATTTCACCCTTCCTGTAAGTCGGGTTGTGGTGGTGGCGGCAAGAGCATTGTTGATGCTCCTTGTGGCGGGAGGTCTCGGTCCTGTTGCGCAGGAAAAGGTCGCTAGGGGTGAGTGGTGGCCATAAAGGGGAGGGGTGGTAGGCCTCATGTGCACGTGAGGTAACCCCCCTCTCTCCCCATTGGGGGATGGTCACGTGATCTCTGCAACCCCTCAGCGTCATTTCCTTTGAGCAGAGACCCCTCTGCTGCTCGTTCCCATTGGGCCGTTGACCTCCTTGCTGTTCTGGGCCTTATTTAGCTCTATGCCGCCATTTCCGGTTCTGTTGGCTAAAAAGTAAATAAAGTTAGTTTTAATAAAAATTTGACCTGGGAGGCGGAGCGTGCGGCTGGCTAAGATGGCCGCAATATACTAAGGCTCTTCTGACGGGCCGGGTACCTTACATCACTATTCAGGCTCATCCTGTCAAATGGACTACCCGAGGATATAACTAGCTGCCTGAAGGTACCGGGGTCACAGCGATACCACTTTTGGCTTGCTCTCTATGTCCGCGAAGGGTGATTAGCTCCGGAATGAGCTGCAGGGGCCTAAGTCAGGGCTGAAACAAATAGAACACGGCGAGCGCAGGAGCGCTGATACCGACATACTTCACCATCGCTACTACGGAGCGGTCTTACTGAAAGAAATACTAGCTCCCAAGGTAGACCACCTTTCGGAGGAGGACCACGGTAGTAGCGAGGTGCCTGCTAGAACCCGGGAGGTTCGGGGTTCCGCTCCGCGGTGTGAGTCGGCTGCCTCATGGAACTACTGGATAACAGGAGCTCCAGTAAGCCTACTGAGAGAAAGTGGCAAAAGTCAGTTATAATTTTTACCTCACTGTAAGCTGTTGATGGGCATAGGGGAACAGAGCCTGGAACTTTTAATCTGCTTTATGAGCTCTATAAAAAGACTGTTGCTCCACTATCATACATAGTGACGCCATATTAGTTTGGGAAGGGGAGTTTACTGTGAACATTTGTCAGCTCCTTTTTCCTCCCTCACCTCAGCACATAGATCTACTCACATTCTGGACTGTTTCTTACTAAGCTCCAATAAGGCAATTAAGCCTTTGGTCTGTGAAGCCTTCGTAGTTCAAGCTGAACAGGAACAGGGCTGTTTAAAGTAGTAACTTTTGCTCCCTGGACGTGAACTGACTAATATAAACCACATTATGATGTACTAGCTGTGTGAACTGCATCACTCAATATATACAGCACAGACCACAGACCCTTCTACTTTGGGGCTTCTTTGTTTATACAGTTCATCATTGCCTGCTCCTCCATAGAATAAAATAACCAGACCCAGCAACGGTCTCCTTTTTTTTTTACTGTCCCCCGTGGGGAAAACTTCCTATCAGGACTCCAGCTTTTATCTGGCTATAACCCCTATCATATAGATATTTTAAAGAGGAAGGGGTGGACATATTGCTTAGCTCTGAAGACGCTTGCTTGCACCTAAAGCGAGGGGATCCCGGAAAGGCCTCATACTTAACCCTACTCTCCCCCCCTTTCCCACTGGACTACGTGCCAGTGGGTCATATCCTCTCCCCCTTTTCCGTGATCGCTCTGTGAGAGCAGGCTCCCTGGGGAGTGGGGTACATCAGATTAAAGGGTAATATCACACGGACCCATAGAACCCTCAAGATGTCACAGAGGAGAGCAGTAAAAAACGACAAAGTGCAAAAAACACCCCAAAAGTCTCAAGAGGTGGTAAATGCCTTTTTCAAACAGGCAGACAAACACAAGCATAAGATCGAATCTTTACGCTTACATGTGAATGTCGCGGAAGATAAGGAGGATGATTCTGATAATTCTATGCTTCCCCTGGGGCTGAAGAATTGGCGGAAGAACCACCTATAACCTATAGGGCTATGGAGGCTCTAATAGACCAGGTCAAGTCCTGTATAAGAACAGAATGTGCAGAATTAAAAAAAGACATCACTGATTTGGGCCGCAGAGTTGACTCGTTAGAAGAGCATGATTATGTGATCTCACAGAAAATGGCGGACTTGTCTTCCAAAGTAACACACCACCAGCAGCACTTTATTGAATTGGAGGATAAGTTAGATGATCTCGAAAATCGCACTAGACGCAATAACTTGCGATTTCGAGGGATTTCTGAATCAGTGCAAAATAATGACATACAAGAGTTTCTACAAGGCCTTTTCATGGAAATGGCTGGCACGGGAGAAGCGGCAACGAACAATATTATCTTAGACAGAGCGCACAGGGCTCTGCGGCCAAAACCAGCGGCTGACTCTCCACCCAGAGATATAATAGTTTGGTTTCAGAATTACCAGCATCGTGAGGATATATACAACCTGGCGAGAAATCAGCAAGCAGTGATGTACCAGGGAAATCGTATTCAGATATTCCAAGACCTTTCAATGAGGACCTTACAGAAACGAAGGGACTTCTATATTCTTACTCTCCATTTACGGAAGCTGAAGATACCATACAGGTGGGGATTTCCCACCTCAGTAATCTCCACTAAAAATGGAAGTCGCTATGAGTGTCGGTCACTGACCGACATAGATCAATTCTGTGCCTCTATGAATATTCCAACACCGGACAAAAACTCTGTATTGCAGCCACCAAGCCTTCCGAAGGAAAGGTCGGCTCCACAACCACAGAGGAGACAATGGCCGGAGAAGCTGACCAGTCAACTCAAACGAAAACAGACTGGCCCAAATGATAACGACCTGGAGCAACCTGGATGATCTTGCTGGTTTTTCTTTTCCTTTTCTCACTCCTCCTTGATGCAGACATTTCCATTATTGGGAATGCCTGTCTTTAAGTAATTTTTAGAACATAAAGACATACATTACCTTGGGATTCGCCCAGGCAGACACAGGATTTCTGCAGAAACTGAAAGAAATGTGGCAAGTATACTGTTTCTGAGTAGCAGACTGATGGTACTGTAATCTGGACTAGTTTTGTACCTGATGACTCAATGTTAATTTATTCAGATGATCAATGTCCTTTGTAATTTTCGATAGTTCTTATGCTTTCACTTGTTGTCTCCTTTTGAGACGTTTAGCCCCCCTCTGGGTGTAATGTGATTGGGCCGCTGGGCCCCCGGTCTGTGGGGTTCACGCTGTTATGGCTGTCGGCGACTTGCTGGCCTGCCTGTGTGTCTGGCGTGGGTGCTGCGGGCCGGGGGTGCAGTGGTGCACTGTTGCCTTCTGCCAATCAATAGAAGGGACTATATTAGTTATTGTATGAACGGAATGTATTATTTACTTATCAGCCATACCATCTGGAACATAATGCCCATGGTTCTAAGTTTTACAAATAACATCCATATGGATGCACAGGGCTACTGTTAGACATCAGCAAATGTTGTGGATAAATTGTGTTGTTGAGATTTTTTGCTTTGCCATACAGGTTAAAAATGTTTTACCATTGAAAATTATTGGTTGTAATAGTTACTGTTCATTAGATATGACCTTTCCACACCCCCTACTTACTAAGTTTATCTATTGTGTTGCCTTCGTCTTACCTGACCCGTCTACTACAGAATGAGGCAAGAAGAGTTGACCACCCATGACTGTACTAGATGTAATAAGCTTGTAGGTTGATAACAATGTACATGATTACACTGACAGGATGAAACCAAGTATGTCTAGAAATGCACGAGTTTAGCTATTTATAACTTATTTATTGTTATTTTTGTTCTCTCTGTTGAAATGTGACCCCGGTATATATATATATTTGGGATACTATATCCCTATTAAGAATAGCTTAACCTAGCTTAATCCCTTTTGTATTTTTCCTTTTATTGCTTTTTCGTTCTCTCCTTCTGTACACGGATGGGAGATATAATGGCGATAGCTGAGGGTACCCGGTCTGTTAATTTGCCTCACCTGTTGCAAGTTTTGTAATTTTTGCAAGTTTGTTATTTACTGTATTTTAATAAAGTTCCTCGCTACCATACTAGGTAGTCGACATTACATAGTGATATATATTGTCTTCTAGGTCTCCATTGAACTTTTACCTTGACTAAACCTTTTTCTTTTCCTCTCCTTACTTCTCCCCTTATTTCCCAGCCCTCCCACACCGACAGGGGATATTTAATAAAACACACGGCCAAATTACGCAAAATTCGATCAGCCCAATTCCTTTCTCTGACAGATAACCTAAATGCAGCAGACAGCAAACACAAAGCATATCCGACCTCAGCCCAAAAGCTTACAGATCTCACTTTAGCAAGGGATATCCTTAACAAATATCTGACCCAAAATGCACACTTGAGGGCCCTTACTACTAAGGCTAAATTCTTTGCGGAAAGCAATAAAGCGGGGCGCCTCCTGGCTAGACATCTCAAAAAGCAAAGATATAATTCTTTTATCAGGACTATTTCCCACCCGTCGGGCAGGTTAGTCAGCAAAAATGAGGATATTGCGGATACGTTTGTGTCCTACTATTCCAAACTCTATAATCTTAACCCAACTGTGACCCAGTACAAACTTAACAAAATAGCTGAATATCTCAATACCCTAGATACCCCGAAAATTACTGAGGAAGAGAGACGCACCCTTGACACACCTATAACGGTGCAGGAAATATTAAATACTATAAAGGCACTTCCGAATGGCAAGTCACCCAGACCAGATGGTTTAACGGCCAAATTTTATCAAACACTTCCAACCCAATTGAGTATGCCACTACACATTTTATCCTCCTCAATAGATAGAGGCGAAGTTTTCTCACGGTCCCTATTGGAAGCCACTATTACGGTTATACCGAAAGCTGACAGAGCGGGTACTCTGGCGGGTAACTATAGACCTATCTCGCTGTTAAATAATGACATTAAAATATACGCTAAAATACTGTCGAATCGCCTGAATGCCATACTACCGAACATTATACACCCGGATCAAGTTGGCTTTGTTAAGGGGAGAGAAGCAAAAGATAACACTGTTAGAGTTCTACACTCTCTGCAGGTAGCACATGATAATAAGATCCCTTTAACTCTTCTTTCGACTGACGCAGAGAAGGCCTTCGACAGGGTCTGCTGGCATTTTATGTGGGGGGCCCTGTCGAAATTCGGCTTCTCTGAAGCCTTCTTGACCAGAATCCAGGCATTGTACTCAAATCCACAGGCCAGAGTTAGGGTGAATGGCACCATTTCACAACCTTTTCCAATAACTAATGGTACCCGTCAGGGATGCCCGCTTTCGCCGTTATTGTTTGCCATAACCATTGAAATTCTAGCTATCAAAATCAGGGAAAATACAGATATACAAGGTGTACAGTTTGGCCACATTAACCAAAAATGTTTGTTGTTCGCAGACGACGTGATCCTGACCCTCCAATCACCTTCCACTACTCTTCCCGCCCTAGTTCAGACCTTAGAGGCATATGGACAAGTATCTAACTTCTCCATTAATATGGAGAAATCGGGGATAATGCTTTTTAATACCCCACAGCATGAGGCAGATTTTATACACCGCTCCACAACATTCCGAATGACTGATAAACTTAAATATCTCGGTTTAACTATCACAAACAACTACCAGGACCTTTTTCATGTTAACTATCTTACCCTCCAGAGGTCGGCGAAGGCACTCCTTGAGGGATGGCATAAGCAGGGATATTTATCCTGGATGGGAAGAATAAATACGGTTAAAATGATGCTGATCCCAAAATACCTATTTCTGTTTCAAACTTTGCCGATGGCCCTACCTAAATCGTATCTAAATGCACAGCAGAAAATGATTAACTCATTTATTTGGTCCTATAAAAAACCGAGAGTATCACAAAACACTCTCTACTTACATAAGGACGATGGAGGTCTTAATGCCCCGCACTGACTTAATTATTATAGAGCTACCCATTTGGCAAGGGTAATATCTTGGTCCCACTCTTGTCCGACCACCTTATGGGTACAGGTTGAAAGCTCCCTTTTACAGATTAAGAATATGAGGGATATTGCATGGATGCCCAAAAATTACAGACCATCTTTGGCGTATCAAAATAGCTATATCAAGGCTACACTTGATGTGTGGGATTACATACTTGCACACATACCAGGAATCTCCACCCCAATTTCCCCCTAAACCCCAGTTTTAAATAATCAGATTTTCTTGCTGAATACCTCCTTCGCACACCCGAATGCCTCGGAGCACCTAAAAAATTTGCCAATTTACTTAATATTAGATTCTGGAGAAATAAAGGACAGGGCGACCCTAAATGAAGAGTTAGGTCCCCCATTCCACAACTGGTACGCATACTTACAGATACGACATGCACTTAACAACAGTAAATATAAACCCGATGTGACCAGAGCATTGACGGCTTTTGAGCGGATTTGTATAAATCCTGGGATCAAAAAAGCACATCTTTCACTAAAATATAAACAGCTTAAAGGGTCCTTTCCGGACCAACGTCCTAATTTTACAAGGAAGTGGAGCACAGAATTAACACAGAATGTTGATGACGAGGATTGGAAGCTCTGCTTCAAAGCATGTCACTCAGCCTCTAACTCCCTGTTTATATCTGAGCTGAATTATAAAATACTTACACGATGGTACCTGACTCCACAGCGCCTCAGATATATTTTCCCAACTGCTTCTTCTGCTTGCTGGAGGCGTTGTGGAGGGATAGGCAATATGCTACACATCTGGTGGGATTGCCCTCTCCTTGTGGGATTTTGGACGCAGGTAGAGCGCAGCATTACAAAAATAATAGGCTCTCACATCCCCCTCAACCCGAGATTAATTCTACTGAATCTTATCCCGCCATTTAACTGTACATATCGAACTAAACTGTTCCAATTAATGTTGGCTTGTGCAAAGAGGCTAATACCTAGGCTGTGGAAGACCCAAAAGATTCCCACCCACACTCAGTGGATATCTGAGGTTGGGCATATCCTAAATCTTGAAAAGCAACATTTCTATCTTTTGGGGAAAAAATACTTTATTACGAATGTGCTCTTTATATGGGAACAAGGCCTTTTTGGCTTGGACCACTGAGCACTGATGGGATCGAGTATTCACCGACCAGTAAGGAGCGGTTGATACCCCATTTTTCATTCGGTTATGGAGATGAGGGAGTAGGACTACACAATCATACTTCCCCTTCCCTTTCCTACCCCCCTTACTTCACTTTTCTTTTTTTTTTTTTTTCTCTAATCTGCAATGAGACTAGTGGACAGTATTACGAGGAACTTGAATTGTTTGGAAACAATGTTAAAATGATTGGAATAACACATATGAACATATTAACATAATGTTTAATTTCTAAGTATTGCATTATTATTATTTTTCTTTTTTGCTACCAGATATGTATTCTGTTTTGATTGTAATGCTTCAACTATTGAAAACCCAATAAAAATTTATTGAATCAAAAAAAAAAAAAAAAAATTTGACCTGTGACGGTCAAAATTTTCCCATTAAGAAGTGGTCCGTGTCTTTATTTATGATTGTTTATATTGTTGTATAAGTTAGCAAGTTAAGTTAAATTGTTCCCCTTCACTCCTGGAAATGCCCCGGTAAGCATTTAATCCCTTAAATTCGTGTAGGGCCCAGCATGGGCCTGTAGCAGGCTAAGGGTTAAGGCTGTAGGAAAGTGGGATAGGAGATAGAGGTTTGGGTTCTAGGTGCAACATTGTTGCAGGTTAGGGTAGGCCCCTCCTTACCTTGTTAAAAGCTGAGGTTCCCTTTCCAACTTCCTCTTCTCCATCCGATCCAGGCTGTGAAGTCTTTTCCCCTCCCTCCCGAATCCACTTGTCTTATCAATGGCGGCTCCCATGCTAATGGCAGGGCTATGGCTAATCAACCTAGGCCTCTGATAAGTCCATAGCGGTAAATTTAGTAATCTCCCATCTCTGACTATGCGGCTCGAGCGGCTTGGTAGCTGAGAATCTTTTTCAGGTGGAGATTAAGGAATTACACCCTGGCAGTGGGAGGTCTCGGTCCTGTTGCGCAGGAAAAGGTCGCTAGTGGTGAGTGGTGGCCATAAAGAGGAGGGGTGGTAGGCCTCATGTGCACGTGAGGTAACCCCCCTCTCTCCCCATTGGGGGATGGTCACATGATCTCTGCAACCCCTCAGGGTCATTTCCTTTGAGCAGAGACCACTCTGCTGCTCGTTCCCGTTGGGCCGTTGACCTCCTTGCTGTTCTGGGCCTTATTTAGCTCTATGCCGCCATTTCCGGTTCTGTTGGCTAAAAAGTTAATAAAGTTAGTTTTAATAAAAATTTGACCTGCGACGGTCAAAATTTTCCCATTAAGAAGTGGTCCGTGTCTTTATTTATGATTGTTTACATTGTTGTATAAGTTAGTAAGTTAAGTTAAATTGTTCCCCTTCACTCCTGGAAACACCCCGGTAAGAATTTAATCCCTTAATCATACATCCAACAGGAGATGAAGGATACCCATGTTACAAATGGTTAATCATACCTGTCTCCAAACCAGCAAACAGAAAAGAAATTAAGTTCAATGATGCACACTCAAAAGCAAGATCAGCTATTGAACGTACATTTGGACTTCTTAAGAGTAGGTTCCGTTGTATCGATAAAACTGGAGGAGCATTGAAATATCAACCGACAAAGGCTGCAGACATAATAACTTTGTGTTGTATGCTTCATAATTTAGCCATTGAAAATAATCTAGATATTGATGTAGATTATGATTATGAACATGGAATAATTCAAAATGAATTTTCTTCACAGGACCCTGCTGTAAACACCAGTGTGAGGGAACACATGATTAATAATTATTTTTTATTTAAAACTGTATAATTACATTGCATTGCATTGCTTTACTTATGAATACAATTGTATTAATTTCCTTTTTATTTCAAAATAAACAAAAGTCAGAAATAATACATGAGTTTTGGACATTTAATATTTATAATATACAAATCTGAATTTCTAAGTTCAAAGTTGATAATACAATTGATCAATAGACACTTTTGAAAGAAATTCCGAATACAGAATTACACATACGAAGTGGGTATTTAACATTACGCAAAGCAAAAAAAAACATTTGCAGCGTATGTCGAATGACAAAAACACGCCCATTTCGAATACATACACGCAATCAATTTCGAACACTTTCAATCATTACGATATTATATTCGCACTCCAGTGCGGACATCTTTACATCATATTATTTTAAAAACGAGCTTTCAATCATCGAGCCCTAAGTCTATCGCTTACTGTGACAGTGAGAGCAGCTTGTGTGTTTTCCTGAGATGATCTATAGCTCTGTGTTAAGGGGAGATGATCTATAGCTCTATAGCTCTATTGTTAAGTAGTATAGAAGTAAGTTGTGTTAGGGGATTGTGACATTTTAGAGATTAAATAGTGCTGTTTATCGTGGTGGGCAATTGGCGGTTTAAGGGTTAAGTAGTGTAGAGGTATAATGTGGTGGGCTATTGCCGGTTTAGGGATTAATATGATAGGGGGAGGTTAGGTATTTAGATTATGGCAGATTAGGGGTTAATAGTGCAGTTTATGCTGGGGTGAGGTACGTAAGGGGTTAATAGTTTGGAGCAGCATTACTAGGGTTGCCAGTTGTCCGGTATTAGACCAGACTGTCTGGTATTTCAGGTTACTGCCCGGTAAATTTATTTTTTTTAAAACGGACATAGCCTTATTTAGACTTTGTTTCATTGCATTTGATTTTTTTTTTTTTAGAGATTCTTGATGCTTCCGACCATTGCCAGAGTCCATGCCGCATCCGGGCCAACCTGGCTACCCTACCTATGCAGCACTGCCACTGAGAGTAACCCCAAGCCCATTAGCCCAGCCCAGCCCTGGCAGCCCTTGTCCACTCTCCGCTCAGCTGATCCTGATGTGCGGACCCCTCTGCCTCAGCCTGCACTTGTTGTGCGTGCAGCGTGCTGCCAAGCTAAATGTGAGACTGTCGGACATCACGTGATCAGGCGCGTGACGTCAAGACAGCAAGAAGAACTGCAGGCTGCGCTGTCTCTAGACTACAGTCAGTCTATGCTGCTGTGTGCTGACTCCTGTGGCTTTAAGTAAATTGAGTCAGAGCCAGTGTAATGTCCCTTTAAGACATTCCACTCAATTCCTCCTGCCTATAAAACCACTCCCCTTTCTTCACATCATTGCTTGATTATTTTGTGCTTAGCCTGTTGTGTTCAACCTGTTCACAGCAGTCTCTTTCAAGTCTGACCTCTAATGCAAGTGCTTATTTTATTTAAGCAATCTCTATAGTTATTTACTGCTGTGTTACCTTGCTACTTTTTCAACTGTGAAGGATTCTTACTTTGGAACCTGCTTCCCTGCTTCAAGCAGCTCAGCATACTGGATCTTTTTCCTTTTGGATTCCTACACTGCATCAAGTCCCGGCTGCAAGGATCACTTCCTCATTTTTGCTCACCTGCTGCACACTGTCTGCAAAGCTCTCATCTGTTCCTCCCAGCAATCTCTCCTACCAAGTTGTAAGTAGATTGTTATCTAAAACATTGTTCACTGCTCTGAAAACTGGATCCAGTCCTTTCTTCATCTGCAACTAAGGTACAAACATTCATTAACTATCTATGCCATATGCTCCACCTTTTACAGGCATAACAAGCTGTTATAACCTCTGTTTGCTTAAGCTGCATATTAATCCACTGACTCAGTAATCACTTATGAACTCTCTTTTTTGACCAAGTGAAATTCATTACCTGTGACTGTTAACCTATCAACTCCTGTTACTAGTTGCATGAGATTTCTAAAGGCACAGATTGTGATATTAACTATATCTTGTCTGCTATCCATTATGTCTTATTAACTTGCTGGCACAGTTTTTTACCAGTTGTTACAGAATAACATTCTGGTTTCTTGTCCAGCTACATTTACAACCTTACAGCCAGCAAGAATAGTGCCACTGCAGCCAAGGGAATAGTGTGAATAGTGCCACTGCAGCCAAGGGAATAGTGTGAATAGTGCCACTGCAGCCAAGGGAATAGTGTGAATAGTGCCACTGCAGTCAAGGGAATAGTGTGAATAGTGCCACTGCAGCCAAGGGAATAGTGTGAATAGTGCCACGGCAGTCAAGGGAATAGTGTGAATAGTGCCACTGCAGTCAAGGGAATAGTGTGAATAGTGCCACTGCAGCCAAGGGAATAGTGTGAATAGTGCCACTGCAGCCAAGGGAATAGTGTGAATAGTGCCACGGCAGTCAAGGGAATAGTGTGAATAGTGCCACTGCAGTCAAGGGAATAGTGTGAATAGTGCCACTGCAGCCAAGGGAATAGTGTGAATAGTGCCACTGCAGCCAAGGGAATAGTGTGAATAGTGCCACTGCAGCCAAGGGAATAGTGTGAATAGTGCCACTGCAGCCAAGGGAATAGTGTGAATAGTGCCACTGCAGCCAAGGGAATAGTGTGAATAGTGCCACTGCAGCCAAGGGAATAGTGTGAATAGTGCCACTGCAGCCAAGGGAATAGTGTGAATAGTGCCACTGCAGCCAAGCAAAAAGCCATTGACTTTTGAATAAAGTTACACTTGAAGGGAGATTCAGTCTAAAATACTATCAAAAACATGAGGTATATCTCAGGCACTCAAAGGGCAGTTCTTTTAAATATTTCATATATATATATATATCACGCTTCCTTCACCCACACAATTTATTTATATATATATATTATTATTTTTAGCTTAATATATAAAACTGTTAATATAATAAATCTTTATATATATATATATATATATATATATATATACACACACAATATTGTTACATTATACATATACACACATATTTATATATACACACACAATATTGTTACATTATACATATACACACATATTTATATATACACAATATTGTTATATTATACATATACACACATATTTATATACACACACACAATATTGTTACATTATACATATACACACATATTTATATATACACACACAATATTGTTACATTATACATATACACACATATTTATATATACACACACAATATTGTTACATTATAGATATACACACATATTTATATATACACACACAATATTGTTACATTATAGATATACACACATATTTATATATACACACACAATATTGTTACATTATACATATACACACATATTTATATATACACACACAATATTGTTACATTATAGATATACACACATATTTATATATACACACACAATATTGTTACATTATGCATATACACACATATTTATATATACACAATATTGTTATATTATACATATACACACATATTTATATATACACACACAATATTGTTACATTATACATATACACACATATTTATATATACACACACAATATTGTTACATTATACATATACACACATATTTATATATACACACACAATATTGTTACATTATGCATATACACACATATTTATATATACACACACAATATTGTTACATTATACATATACACACATATTTATGTATACACACACAATATTGTTATATTATACATATACAAACATATTTATATATACACACACAATATTGTTACATTATACATATACACACATATTTATGTATACACACACAATATTGTTACATTATAGATATACACACATATTTATATATACACACACAATATTGTTACATTATACATATACACACATATTTATATATACACACACAATATTGTTATATTATACATATACACACATATTTATATATACACACACACACAATATTGTTATATTATACATATACACACATATTTATGTATACAAACACAATATTGTTACATTATACATATACACACATATTTATATATACACACACAATATTGTTATATTATACATATACACACATATTTATATATACACACACAATATTGTTACATTATACATATACACACATATTTATGTATACACACACAATATTGTTACATTATAGATATACACACATATTTATATATACACACACAATATTGTTACATTATACATATACACACATATTTATATATACACACACAATATTGTTATATTATACATATACACACATATTTATATATACACACACACACAATATTGTTATATTATACATATACACACATATTTATGTATACACACACAATATTGTTACATTATACATATACACACATATTTATATATACACACACAATATTGTTACATTATACATATACACACATATTTATATATACACACACAATATTGTTACATTATACATATACACACATATTTATATATACACACACACACAATATTGTTACATTATACATATACACACATATTTATATATACACACACAATATTGTTACATTATACATATACACACATATTTATATATACACACACAATATTGTTATATTATACATATATACACATATTTATATATACACACACAATATTGTTACATTATACATATACACACATATTTATATATACACACACAATATTGTTACATTATACATATACACACATATTTATATATACACACACACACACAATATTGTTACATTATACATATACACACATATTTATATATACACACACAATATTGTTACATTATACATATACACACATATTTATATATACACACACAATATTGTTACATTATACATATACATACATATTTATGTATACACACACAATATTGTTACATTATACATATACACACATATTTATGTATACACACACAATATTGTTACATTATAGATATACACACATATTTATATATACACACACAATATTGTTACATTATACATATACACACATATTTATGTATACACACACAATATTGTTACATTATAGATATACACACATATTTATGTATACACACACAATATTGTTATATTATACATATACACACATATTTATATATACACACACAATATTGTTACATTATACATATACATACATATTTATGTATACACACACAATATTGTTACATTATACATATACACACATATTTATGTATACACACACAATATTGTTATATTATACATATACACACATATTTATGTATACACACACAATATTGTTATATTATACATATACACACATATTTATATATACACACACAATATTGTTACATTATACATATACACACATATTTATATATACATACACAATATTGTTATATTATACATATACACACATATTTATATATACACACACAATATTGTTACATTATACATATACACACATATTTATGTATACACACACAATATTGTTATATTATACATATACACACATATTTATGTATACACACACAATATTGTTATATTATACATATACACACATATTTATGTATACACACACAATATTGTTATATTATACATATACACACATATTTATATATACATACACAATATTGTTATATTATACATATACACACATATTTATATATACACACACAATATTGTTACATTATGCATATACACATATATTTATGTATACACACACAATATTGTTACATTATGCATATACACATATATTTATGTATACACACACAATATTGTTACATTATACATATACACACATATTTATATATACACACACAATATTGTTACATTATACATATACATACATATTTATGTATACACACACAATATTGTTACATTATACATATACACACATATTTATGTATACACACACAATATTGTTACATTATAGATATACACACATATTTATGTATACACACACAATATTGTTATATTATACATATACACACATATTTATATATACACACACAATATTGTTACATTATACATATACATACATATTTATGTATACACACACAATATTGTTACATTATACATATACACACATATTTATGTATACACACACAATATTGTTATATTATACATATACACACATATTTATGTATACACACACAATATTGTTATATTATACATATACACACATATTTATATATACACACACAATATTGTTACATTATACATATACACACATATTTATATATACATACACAATATTGTTATATTATACATATACACACATATTTATATATACACACACAATATTGTTACATTATACATATACACACATATTTATGTATACACACACAATATTGTTATATTATACATATACACACATATTTATGTATACACACACAATATTGTTATATTATACATATACACACATATTTATGTATACACACACAATATTGTTATATTATACATATACAAACATATTTATATATACACACACAATATTGTTACATTATACATATACACACATATTTATGTATACACACACAATATTGTTACATTATAGATATACACACATATTTATATATACACACACAATATTGTTACATTATACATATACACACATATTTATATATACACACACAATATTGTTATATTATACATATACACACATATTTATATATACACACACACACAATATTGTTATATTATACATATACACACATATTTATGTATACAAACACAATATTGTTACATTATACATATACACACATATTTATATATACACACACAATATTGTTATATTATACATATACACACATATTTATATATACACACACAATATTGTTACATTATACATATACACACATATTTATGTATACACACACAATATTGTTACATTATAGATATACACACATATTTATATATACACACACAATATTGTTATATTATACATATACACACATATTTATATATACACACACAATATTGTTATATTATACATATACACACATATTTATATATACACACACACACAATATTGTTATATTATACATATACACACATATTTATATATACACACACAATATTGTTACATTATACATATACACACATATTTATATATACACACACAATATTGTTACATTATACATATACACACATATTTATATATACACACACAATATTGTTACATTATACATATACACACATATTTATATATACACACACACACAATATTGTTACATTATACATATACACACATATTTATATATACACACACAATATTGTTACATTATACATATACACACATATTTATATATACACACACAATATTGTTATATTATACATATATACACATATTTATATATACACACACAATATTGTTACATTATACATATACACACATATTTATATATACACACACAATATTGTTACATTATACATATACACACATATTTATATATACACACACACACACAATATTGTTACATTATACATATACACACATATTTATATATACACACACAATATTGTTACATTATACATATACACACATATTTATATATACACACACAATATTGTTACATTATACATATACATACATATTTATGTATACACACACAATATTGTTACATTATACATATACACACATATTTATGTATACACACACAATATTGTTACATTATAGATATACACACATATTTATATATACACACACAATATTGTTACATTATACATATACACACATATTTATGTATACACACACAATATTGTTACATTATAGATATACACACATATTTATGTATACACACACAATATTGTTATATTATACATATACACACATATTTATATATACACACACAATATTGTTACATTATACATATTTATGTATACACACACAATATTGTTACATTATACATATACACACATATTTATGTATACACACACAATATTGTTATATTATACATATACACACATATTTATGTATACACACACAATATTGTTATATTATACATATACACACATATTTATATATACACACACAATATTGTTACATTATACATATACACACATATTTATATATACATACACAATATTGTTATATTATACATATACACACATATTTATATATACACACACAATATTGTTACATTATACATATACACACATATTTATGTATACACACACAATATTGTTATATTATACATATACACACATATTTATGTATACACACACAATATTGTTATATTATACATATACACACATATTTATGTATACACACACAATATTGTTATATTATACATATACACACATATTTATATATACATACACAATATTGTTATATTATACATATACACACATATTTATATATACACACACAATATTGTTACATTATGCATATACACATATATTTATGTATACACACACAATATTGTTACATTATGCATATACACATATATTTATGTATACACACACAATATTGTTACATTATACATATACACACATATTTATATATACACACACAATATTGTTACATTATACATATACATACATATTTATGTATACACACACAATATTGTTACATTATACATATACACACATATTTATGTATACACACACAATATTGTTACATTATAGATATACACACATATTTATGTATACACACACAATATTGTTATATTATACATATACACACATATTTATATATACACACACAATATTGTTACATTATACATATACATACATATTTATGTATACACACACAATATTGTTACATTATACATATACACACATATTTATGTATACACACACAATATTGTTATATTATACATATACACACATATTTATGTATACACACACAATATTGTTATATTATACATATACACACATATTTATATATACACACACAATATTGTTACATTATACATATACACACATATTTATATATACATACACAATATTGTTATATTATACATATACACACATATTTATATATACACACACAATATTGTTACATTATACATATACACACATATTTATGTATACACACACAATATTGTTATATTATACATATACACACATATTTATGTATACACACACAATATTGTTATATTATACATATACACACATATTTATGTATACACACACAATATTGTTATATTATACATATACACACATATTTATATATACATACACAATATTGTTATATTATACATATACACACATATTTATATATACACACACAATATTGTTATATTATACATATACACACATATTTATGTATACACACACAATATTGTTATATTATACAAATATTAATACATACAAATCTCAAGAGACTTTTTAGTTTACTTTTATTACCATTTTCTGTTGTTCTGTAGTGCGCTGCTGCCGCAAGCTTACCTAGCGGCTAGATTTGGAGTTTGGCGGTAACCGTGAAAACCAGCGTTAGAGGCTCCTAACGCTGGTTTTAGGCTACCGCCGGTATTTGGAGTCAGTCAAAAAAGGGTCTAACGCTCACTTTTCAGCCGCAACTTTTCCATACCGCAGATCCCCTTACGTCAATTGCGTATCCTATCTTTTCAATGGGATCTTTCTAACTCCGGTATTTAGAGTCGTGGCTGAAGTGAGCGTTAGAAATCTAACGACAAAACTCCAGCCGCAGAAAAAAGTCAGAAGTTAAGAGCTTTTTGGGCTAACGCCGGTTCATAAAGCTCTTAACTACTGTGCCCTAAAGTACACTAACACCCATAAACTACCTATGTACCCCTAAACCGAGGCCCCCCCACATCGCCGACACTCGATTAATTTTTTTTAACCCCTAATCTGCCGACCGCCACCTACGTTATCCTTATGTACCCCTAACACCGCCGACCCCTATATTATATTTATTAACCCCTAATCTGCCCCCCACAACGTCGCCGCCAGCTACCTACAATAATTAACCCCTAATCTGACGACCGCAAAGAGCCGCCACCTACATTATAGCTATGTACCCCTAATCTGCTGCCCTAACATCGCCTACCCCTATATTATATTTATTAACCCCTAACCTGCCCCCCACAACGTCGCCGCCACCTACCTACAATAATTAACCCCTAATCTGCCGACCGCAAAGAGCCGCCACCTACATTGTAGCTATGTACTCCTAATCTGCTGCCCCTAACACCGCCGACCCCTATATTATATTTATTAACCCCTAATCTGCCCTCCCTAACATCGCCGACACCTAACTTCAATTATTAACCCCTAATCTGCCGACCGAATCTCGCCGCTATTCTAATAAATGTATTAACCCCTAAAGCTAAGTCTAACCCTAACACTAACACCCCCTAAGTTAAATATAATTTAAATCTAACGAAATTAATTAACTCTTATTAAATAAATTATTCCTATTTAAAGCTAAATACTTACCTGTAAAATAAATCCTAATATAGCTACAATATAAATTATAATTATATTGTAGCTATTTTAGGATTAATATTTATTTTACAGGTAACTTTGTATTTATTTTAACCAGGTACAATAGCTATTAAATAGTTAAGAACTATTTAATAGCTAAAATAGTTAAAATAATTACAAAATTACCTGTAAAATAAATCCTAACCTAAGTTACAATTAAACCTAACACTACACTATCAATAAATTAATTAAATAAAATACCTGCAATTACCTACAATTAAACCTAACACTACACTATCAATACATTAATTAAATACAATATCTACAAATAAATACAATTAAATAAACTAACTAAAGTACAAAAAATAAAAAAGAACTAAGTTACAAAAAATAAAAAAATATTTACAAACATAAGAAAAATATTACAACAATTTTAAACTAATTACACCTACTCTAAGCCCCCTAATAAAATAACAAAGACCCCCAAAATAAAAAAATGCCCTACCCTATTCTAAATTACTACATTTCAAAGCTCTTTTACCTTACCAGCCCTGAACAGGGCCCTTTGCGGGGCATGCCCCAAAGAATTCAGCTCTTTTGCCTGTAAAAAAAAACATACAATACCCCCCCCCCAACATTACAACCCACCACCCACATACCCCTAATCTAACCCAAACCCCCCTTAAATAAACCTAACACTAAGCCCCTGAAGATCTTCCTACCTTGTCTTCACCATGCCAGGTATGACCGTCCGTTCCAGGCTCCGATATCTTCATCTAAGCCCAAGTGGGGGCTAGACATCCATCATCCGACGGCTGAAGAAGTCCAGAAGAGGCTCCAAAGTCTTCATCCTATCCGGGAAGAAGAGTAGATCCGGACCGGCAACCATCATCTTCTAAGCGGCATCTTCTATCTTCATCCGATGAGGACCGGCTCCATCTTGAAGACCTCCACCGCGGACCCATCTTCATCCTCCGACGTCCAACTGAAGAATGACGGTTCCTTTAAGGGACATCATCCAAGATGGCGTCCCTCGAATTCCGATTGGCTGATAGGATTCTATCAGCCAATCGGAATTAAGGTAGGAAAATTCTGATTGGCTGATGGAATCAGCCAATCAGAATCAAGTTCAATCCGATTGGCTGATTCAATCAGCCAATCAGATTGAGCTCGCATTCTATTGGCTGATCGGTGTTTCCCCATAGCAAACAATGGGGCTGTGTTAGGAGCTGAACGCGGCTTTTTTGCAGGTGTTAGGTTTTTTTTCAGCTCAAACAGCCCCATTGTTTCCTATGGGGGAATCGAGCACGAGCACGTTTTTGTAGCTGGCCGCGTCCGTAAGCAACTCTGGTATCGAGAGTTGAAGTTGCGTTAAATATGCTCTACGCTCCTTTTTTGGAGCCTAACGCAGCCATTCTGTGGACTCTCAATACCAATAAAGGTGGGGCCAGAAATAAGCCAGCGTTAGCTACGCGGGTCGTTACCGACAAAACTCTAAATCTAGCCGTGGGTTTGCTTTTCAGGAAATAATACTAAGATAACAAGGCAGACTAGAGTATAGAATTGAATGGGAAAGTTGTTTGAAATTGCTGCTGTATCTGAATTATGAAGTTTAATTTTCACTTTACTGTCCCTTTAATGTGATTTTTTTTGTTGATCTAAAAATATTTATTTATTATTAAAGGGACATGAAACACAAAATTAAGCTTTCAAGATTCTGATAGAGCAGCAATTTTAATTAGCTTTCCAGCTTACTTCTATTTAAAAATGTAGTTTTGTTCTTTTGGTATCCTTGGTTGAAAAGCATATGTTGGTATGTTCAGGAGCAGCAATAACTACTGAGAGCTAGCAGATGACTGTTGGCTGCACATATGTGCCTCTTGTTATTGACTCACCTGATGCGATTAGCTAGCTCCCATTAGTGCATTGCTGTGCCTTTAACAACATATAAAAATGATGTAATAAAATGTTATAATAAGGATATTCCCTTACTTTTTAGTCTTGTCAATTTTGAAACTTAACCCATCCTCCGAAAACAACGAGTACAGCACAACACAGCTTCATTTTAATACAACCAATCATTGCACGATAACCAATGAGCAATTTGCATGATTTCTTTATGAGGTTTGCTCTTTATTGCATGTGCATTCCTTCTTTTCTTCGCTGTATGCACATTTTTATTGTATTATACAGTGCTGATCGCATTACTTTTTTTTTCTACAAACACAAAGCACGGGTTTGTTTCCCTAAAAGCCTCTAGCTTTTGTCACTGCGCTTTACACCCTGCGTCTCCCCCCCCTTCCACTTATCTGTTTGGCTGCCCAGTATTTATTTGAAGGTCAGCTGGAAACCCTATCTGCATGTAACTCCTCACTGTTTCCCACCTGATCGCCCAGACCCAAGGTCGCCTCATGGTGCTCATCTTCGAGCTCCTGAGGGACCGTGTTCCTTCCATGGCCGTCTGTGTGTAAACCGGAAGAGGCCACACCTGGCGCAGAGACTTTCTGCTTTGCTGATTTTGCAGGAACAGCTGAATCCTGGTCATCTTGATAGCGCCTAGGTGGCAAAACGTCTGGAACGCTGAATGATTTAAATAGAAGAATTCTTGGAGAAATACAGCACAGGAAAAACGTCTCAGCCTTTGCATTGGTTGGAGAAGAGGAAGCTGCTTGCTTGGTTTCAGCTTATAAAGGTAAGGAGGGACCTTCACTACTCTACAACATTGTTGCCACAACTTTACCAACCCTCTTCTCGTATCCCACTATCCTACAGCCTTAACCCTTAGCACGCTCCAGGCCCATGCTGGGCCCAACATTAACTTTCTTTTTTAGGATTGGAGGTTTTTAACTCAGGATTTTTTCTTAGAATAGGACTTTTTTACGGGCAAAAGAGCTATGATCACTTTAGAGCAATGCCCTACCAAATGCCCTCTAAGGGCAATGTCAAATCTTTTTTTTTTTAGGATACGGATTTCTTTTTAACTTCATTTTTTTTTTATTATAGTTTTTTTTTTTAGGATAGGGATTTCTTTTTAACTTAGTTTTTTTTTTATTATAGTTTTTTTTTTTTTAGGATAGGGATTTCTTTTTAACTTAGTTTGTTTTTTTTATTATAGTTTTTATTTTTTTAGGATAGGGATTTATTTTTAACTTAGTTTTTTTTTTTATTATAGTTTTTATTTTTTTAGGATAGGGATTTCTTTTTAACTTAGATTTTTTTATTATAGTTTTTTTTTAGGATAGGGATTTCTTTTTAACTTAGGTTTTTTTTATTATAGTTTTTATTTTTTTAGGATAGGGATTTCTTTTTAACAGGTTTTTTTTTATTATAGTTTTTATTTTTTTAGGATAGGGATTTCTTTTTAACTTAGGTTTTTTTTTATTATAGTTTTTTTTTTAGGATAGGGATTTCTTTTAAACTTAGGTTTTTTTTTATTATAGTTTTTATTTTTTTAGGATAGGGATTTCTTTTTAACTTAGTTTTTTTTTATTATAGTTTTTTTTTTTAGGATAGGGATTTCTTTTTAACTTAGGTTTTTTTTTATTATAGTTTTTATTTTTTTAGGATAGGGATTTCTTTTTAACTTAGTTTTTTTTTATTATATATATTTTTTTAAATAAGGCTTTTTTTTCTTTCTTAGGGGGTTTTAGGTTGGGGGTCAAGGGGGGTAGCTGTTAGGTTGTTAAGTAGTATAGAGGTCATTTGTGTTGGGGGATTGTGGCATTTTAGAGGTTAAATAGTGCAGGGTTTATCATGGTGGGGTTAAGTATTGTAGGGGGATAATGCGGTGGGCTATTGCCAGTTTAGTGGTTAATAGTTTAGGGGGAGGTTAGATCTTTAGGTGATGGTAGATTATGGGTTAATAGTGTAGTTTACACTGGGGGTGAGGGTATGTAAGGGGTGAATAGTTTAGAGGAGCATTACATTTCTATAAAATGCTAAAATTATATGCATTTTCATGTATAATGCATATTATTTTAATCAGTGTATAGAAATTAAACAGTTTTTTTAAGGGTTGTCACTTTTTATGATTTAAAATGTAAATATATAATTGTTTTAAATCATAAAAAGAGCACACAATAAACAGTTTAATTTTATACATTGATTATAATAATCTGCATTATACAAGACAGTGTCTATCTGTTACAACCCACCTGGGGTCTTGTGGTAATGTTGGAGCCCAGTTGCAGTGGAACAGGACTACCTTCCAATCATGACCCTTAGGAATACCTGGAAATGAATACAAGTTCCTGAAGGGTCTGTGGTGGCACGGAGGACATTAATAGGGTAGGAGCCAAAAGAGGGATGCAGAAAGGGCAGAGGCAGAGACGTAGTCAGACAATCCAAAGTCAGGGCAGCAGGCAAGAGTAGTTGAGAGACAATATGAAATCAGGAACCATGAAATCTATATGAAGAAAATCAGGAAGAAATAACAGGACACAGGTTAATACACTGGAAAAGGGACTCCAGAATCAGGAAGCAAGGAAAAATAACCAAGCACTGACTGGGGGGCGGGCTGAGAATAAATAGGGAAACTAAGTCACGTGACCGGTTGCCTGCCCTTAGTAGGTGGAGCAAGCAGGATCAATAAGAGAAAGTCAGGGACTCAGCACCATCTTGGTTTACCTCAGAATCCCTGTCCTGACCTCCTCCTCCAGGCCCACACCCCTCCTCCCCTCCTGTACTCAAACACTGAGGCCTTGATGATTGAAAGCTCGTTTTTAAAATGATATGATGTAAAGATGTTCGCACTGGAGTGCTAATATAATATCGGAATGAATGAAAGTGTTCGAAATTGATTGCGTGTATGTATTCGACATACGCTGCGTATGGTTTTTTTGGTTTGCGTAATGTTAAATACCCACTTCGTATGTGTAATTCTGTATTCGTAATTTTTTTTAAAAGTGTCTATTGATCAATTGTATTATCAACTTTGAACTTAGAAATGCAGATTTTTATATTATAAATATTAAATGTCCAAAACTCATGTATTTATTTCTGACTTCTGTTTATTTTGAAAAAAAAAAAAAAAAAATTAATACAATTGCATTCATAAGTAAAGCAATGCAATGCAATGTAATTATACAGTTTTAAATCAAAAATAATTATTAATCATGTGTTCCCTCACACTGGTGTTTACAGCAGGGTCCTGTGAAGAAAATTCATTTTGAATTATTCCATGTTCATCATCATAATCCACATCAATATCTAGATTATTTTCAATGGCTAAATTATGAAGCATACAACACAAAGTTATTATGTCTGCAGCCTTTGTCGGTTGATATTTTAATGCTCCTCCAGTTTTATCAATACAACGGAACCTACTCTTAAGAAGTCCAAATGTACGTTCAATAGCTGATCTTGCTTTTGAGTGTGCGTCATTGAACTTTATTTATTTTCTGTTTGCTGGTTTGGAGACAGGTGTGATTAACCATTTGTAACATGGGTATCCTGCATCTCCTGTTGGATGTATGATTTATGGTTAGTATTACAAATAATTTATTTTATGTATTAGGCAATTAAACATCTTAGTACATAACTTACCAAGTATCAAACCATTTCCACAAATTCCTGCATTCATATCTTCATAAAGGAGTGATTGCTTTAGAATATACGAGTCATGTGCACTCCCTGGAAAAGCTGACAACAGAGAAATAATTTTGTATTTGTGGTCACATACAACTTGAGTGTTTAGAGAGTGCCACCCCTTTCTGTTAAAATATGTTTCTGGATGATCAATTGGTGCACAAATTTGTATGTGTGTGCAGTCAATACATCCTAGAGTATTTGGTATTCCATAATGTTCATAGAAATATTCCTTAATTATATTTTTTTCATTTTCAGTCATTGGAAATTTTATAAATCTGTCAATATTTTTCTTGAAAACATTAATTACCTGGTTAAGAAACCTGGAAAAAGCACTTTGTGACACACCTGTAATAGAACTGGTGGTATGTTGGAAAGAACCCGTTCCCAAAAAATGAAGTGTGGTCAATAATTTTACAATTCCTGGTATTGCTCTATTTCTCCTTGTTCTAGGATCCAAATCATCTTTAAATAATTCATAAAGGGTAATTATAACTGATTTGTTAAATCGAAATCTTTGAAATACAATATCATCAGGCATGTCACTTAAAAATTGTCTTTCTCTGTATGTTCTGGGCCTGTATACCCTGTGTGTCCTCATGGTTGTTGTTTCTGAAATTAATCCTTGAGATTGTTCAACATCATTTTCATTCAAGATTTGTATCCTATTTGTATGATGTGTTATCAACCTCCTTCTTCTCCTTTGAAATCTTCTATGTTGAAGTAATGTATAATATATATATTCTGCCATCTGTAATAATAAATATTAAATAGAATTGTAAATTAAATATTTTATTAAATTTAAAATCATATATTTCGAAATAATTTTCGTAAACTTACCCTCGTAAATAGAATTTCGCGCACTTTTTTGAAAATTACGTCAAAATATTTATAGTCTCCATAATTGCTTATTACGACGCTCTTTGATCACGTAATTTTTGATCATTGCACATTTTGTAATAAAGTTTTGCAGTGAAAACATACGCAATCATCCTTCGCTATTTCAATATAAACTTCGTAAATGTGTTTGTGAATATTCGTAACTGCAATCGTTACGTAATTTGACATTATAAAAGTCCACTTTTTATGGCGCTAAATTCTCTATGCTACTTTCAGGAGTAAACTTAAAATTCGATTTTCATTTCCAATAGAAAAACAAGTGTATTTAAATTACGAAAATATTAACAATGGTAAGTACATATAATCCACCATATTATATATATTTATTGTATATGTTATTTTAAATTTACTTTTATTTATTTAAAGAAATATGACATTTAATGGTAATGTTATTTTAATAAAAAGACATTTAAAATGTATTCATAGGTTCTACCAACTGGAGTATCATCACAAAATAGTGAGTCTGGTAGAAACCCTGCATTCACAGAAGAAGAAAATCTTGTATTAGCACAGCAAATGCAAATGTATTATGATAAACTGTTTGGATCCATGGCTGCAAAAACTTCTAATTTTGAAAAGAATTCAATATGGGAAAAAATAGCAAAATCTGTATCAGCTGTAGGCGTTAGGCCCAGATCAGTGACCAAATGCAAAAAAAGATACTCTGATTTAAAAATTAAAGTTAAAGCAAAAATGGGAAAAGAAAAAACTGAAAGAATGAAAACAAGTGGTGGAACATATGTACCAATCACATACTCTGATTCTGAAAAAATAATTAGAGAATTAATCCCAGCTGCAATGGTTTCTGGGGTTCCTGGACTTACTAATATTGGTGTAAGAACAGGTAATTTTTATTTTGTTTCTGGATAATGTAATTTTAAATATGTATGTGAAATAATAAATATAAAATAAACCAAAAAACTTTTTTTTTTTTAGTGGCAGAAGAACAAAATGAAAGCTCACAAGAAAATCTTGAGACACCATCATTGGATCTTAATGAATCTAATATTAATGAAAATGAAATGTTGGATAATTTAGAATGTAATATAACTAATAAAGAAATAAGTATTGAAAGTGAACTACCACCCAACAATATATCAGCTCAAAATGAAATACCAATAAATGTAGTGTTGGATTTATCACAAGCCACATTGTCAAATAGTAACAGGAGGAGGAAAAGAACAATAGCGATGAAGCTGAACATACAATTATTTTTTTACAAAATGAAAATAATTCATTACCATCAGAAAATGAGAACAATCCTGAGGACAATGAATTTTATAAGGATGTTGGTGAATTTAGTTATAAATTAATACAACATAATGATTTATTACGCGACAGACTTGAGATTATGAATAACACAATGCTTGAATTTAAGGAAGAAATAGTTAAACAAAATCATGCTATTAAAAATTTAAATGATTCTGTTGAAAAAAGTAATACACATTTGGAACACATTAGTGAGTCCTTAAAATCAATAGCTCAGTCAATGATTGTTCTATGTCAAAAAACTGATTGTACTAATACTCCTTTACATTTAAATGTTAGTTCTTCAGAAAATCCTGAAAATTTAAATTCATTTGTAACCGAATCAACCAATTTCGGTAATTCAGATATTGATGGAATAAATTCTGATGTTATAATTTCTGATGGAAAAAGAAAAGGACATCAGAATTCTGATGGTAATCTTCAAGCTAGTAAAAAACCAATAAGAAAATATAGAAAAAGAAAATAAATTTAATATGTGTATATTATTATTCTTTGAGTTAAACATAGTAATTTAAAATAAATGAAGATAAAAAACTTGTAAAATATTTGTAAGGTTTATTTTTGAAAAATATTAAAGGGACAGTGCACACAAATATGCAGACAACTATGTGTATTATAAACTAATATAAGTAAGAACATGATTTGATAATGATATATACATCCATGTTCATTAATTATATATTCATACTTGTGAACACCCCACACTGAAATCATAAATCAAATGTACACGTCCCTTTAATACATGTGTGAAAATATGTAATGTGTTGTATGGTGTAGAAATCTAAAAAATAAAAAGACCAATTGTAAACATTCTTTTTATTAACTTTCTAAATAACAAACAAAAAAACAAACATAAGATATTAATGTGGGTGATAAAATGGTCCACCACGTGTTTTAACCCCAGAATAAAATGCCCTTCCCTCCCACCTTCTTTCTCTGAACATTAGAGCACGCTGTTCTTTTTGATTTTCAATCACTCTGGTTAAAAGTCTTCTTACTTTTTGATTGTGAAGTCTTTTTTTTTTTAAATTGTGAAGCATAGAGTCTTTTAAAATGGTGAGATTGTTGTTGATATTCTCTATCAAAACACACATTTTATCCAATGTATTCTCTTCCCGTTTTCCTGTTAGAAATAAAACAAATATCATATTAAACTACATTAAAATTGAATTGCACTAAGCACATATTTAAAATATTGTTATGATAAATAAAAAAAGAAAAAAGGAATTGATAGTTCATGTGTTAAAATTAAAAACTGTGACAATTTTATTTTTACATTTAAATTTAAAATGCACACACATATAAGTGACATTCTTTATTAACATACAAATTAACATGGTAAGGTGTAAATGAATACATACCTTGTTCATGTGGTTGAGAATCTTCTCCATTGGCAGCATCAACCACATTTGTACTAATTGCATTTTCATCATCTTAAAAAAAAAGAAAATGAAAATATTTTGAAACATATTTATATATTAATTTCTATATTACAAGTAGTGAAAATAAAATATTGTGCATCCATTAATGTATAACAAATCCCTTTTATGGAGGCATAATTAATAACCATCCATTACAAGTGCTTTTAACATTATTTACAAATCTGAAGCAGGTTTTTGGGGTTAAACTTAGCAGATGTAAGGAGATATCCTAACATGTTATAGATCAGGGGATTTACATATTGGTCTATAGGGAACTTTGTCATATAAAAAAATGAATATATATTAAAAAAATACAACGCTTAAAGGGACACTGAACACACTCATAGAACATGCAATTTTAAGAAAATATCTAATTTACTCCGATTATCAAATTTTAATAATATTCTTGCTATCTTGATTTGAAAAAGAAGGCACCTAAGCTAAGGAGCCAGCAATTATTTTGGTCAGCAGTTGTTTATTTGTGCGTGAACTTATCCAACAATCAAGAAGAACAACCCAGGTTGATTGCCAAAAACCTACATTATAGCTTTTCGAATAAAGATAGCAAGAGAATGTATAACATTTGATAATAGGAGTAAACTAGAAAGTTGATTTTAATTGCATGCTGTATCTTATTCACAAATTAAAGAATGTGGGTTCATTGTCCCTTTAAATTGATGTTTAAATTTACATGCTAAATGATTATCAAATAAAAATATCCACATATATACCGGTAATGATGAATTCAATATTTTGAATTGATGGAATTTCAAATTGGTCACTTCCACACGCTGCCTCAGTGCTTTCAGCAAGTAATGCTGGTGATGTAGTAACTTCTTGCACTAAATTAAAATAAACTTGATGTAATTTTTTATAAGGAACATGATATGTTAACTAAATAAATTAAAAGAAAAAAAAAATTACCTTCATCCACATCCTCAGAATTATTTTGCTGTGAAACATCACTTTCTGGGCCAACAGAGACATCTACATGTTCTTCACACAAGGGAGAAGTCTGGGAAGATGATGCTGAAGTCGACTGTTGCTCAATGTCCACATTAGGGTTTACAGACATTAAAAGTTTAATAAATATTCTTTCATATTTTAAAAATCGCCTCCTCCTCTTATTCTTTCTTTGAACTTTCCTTTTAATGTCTGCAACCCTTTTGCGACATTGAGCAACAGTCTTTATATGTGTGGCATTTAAATTAACCATTTCAGCAATATCTTCCCAGATTGCATCCCTTGTCTTTAAACTAGTGTCACGCCTCTGTGGTCCAAAAAGCATGTCATAGTTTGGCTCCAGAGCAGATACAAGGATTTCGTTCTCCACAACTGAAAACCTCTCAGCAACCATTTTCAAATATCTCATCAACTGCCTCACAGAATAAAATATAATATCTATATAAATATACATGTAACCAGAGTAAAATGTAAAATACGCTGTGATTGGAGAATATTAAGGAAGTACTCATAAATATGCGTACATTAATGTATTGCAAGGTATTATGGTAACAGAAATAATATAACAATAAATATGATTGGTTAACAAATATTGCACATTGAACATTGTTTAAAACATATACGCAATTTCGTAATAAGACAAATGAGTGAAAATATCTAAATAAAGAGCGTAAAAATATTTATTGTACGATTTCAATAAAAAGAATAACAAAATATAACCAGAACAGTAAAAGCAGAATTCATTGCGAAGGAGAGTTTCATTGCGAAGGAGAGGGCGTAAGATGGGCGTTCCATGGGCGTAACCTGAGTAAATCTCGCAAGTTTCACAGATATGTTACGATGATATAAAAACATACGCCATACGAATCGCACATTCAACTCACATACATATCTCGCCAGACATCCTTTGGCGAAATAACATGAATAACATTATTTACAATATTTATTTCATTTTAAAAATAATACGATATAACGTATTTAGACAATATACTATAACTGTAGTTTTACATTTTGAAATATGCAAACGCAAACTGAAATAAAGTGAATAATTAAAATTACGAAGCGACGCAATGATATATGGAAACCCATTTCGAGGTTTGTGAAATGATATAAGGAGGCGAAGTCTATAGTTTACTATGGACAGCTTATCGCGTAACGTATTGTTTACAATGGACTGCAGACTTTATACGATCATTACGCAAGGCGTAAAATTTGCGAGAGTTGCGAGTCAGAAATACACATTTCTCGCCGCAAATTACGAACTTTCAATCATCGAGGCCTGAGTCTGCGTGGCGGCCCTCATTCTGCCGCAATGGCAAGTCCGTCCCGAGAAGGTGAGGGGGAGACAGTCGCGGATCGGGAAGTGGACACTGCTGCTGCACCACCTCTAGGATGCCGCAGGAGCCCGGGAGTGGATAAGTGTCTGGGAGAGAGAGAGAGATGAGGTGAGAGAGAGAGAGAGAGAGAGAGAGAGAGAGAGAGAGAGAGAGAAGGAGAGAGAGAGAGAGAATTAAAATTAAATATAACACAACACGGCCCGTGTGAACGGGCTTTAGGACTAGTTGTATATAAATGTATTGATATAGCTCCTATAGTAATAATAGGGAGGTTTGTTTGACTTTATTATTAGTCAGGTATAGTGAAGACATGACATAGCTCCTATAGATATAATAGGGAGGGTTTTATCTTTATTATTAGTCAGGTATAGTGATGACATGACACAGCTCCTATAGATATAATAGGGAGGGTTTTTATCTTTATTATTAGCCAGGTATAGTGAAGACATGACATAGCTCCTATAGATATAATAGGGATGGTTTTATCTTTATTATTAGTCAGGTATAGTGAAGACATGACACAGCTCCTATAGATATAATAGGGAGGGTTTTTATCTTTATTATTAGTCAGGTATAGTGAAGACATGACATAGCTCCTATAGATATAATAGGGAGGGTTTTTATCTTTATTATTAGTCTGGTATAGTGATGACATGACATAGCTCCTATAGATATAATAGGGAGGGGTTGTATCTTTATTATTAGTCAGGTATAGTGAAGACATGACACAGCTCCTATAGATATAATAGGGATGGTTTTATCTTTATTATTAGTCAGGTATAGTGAAGACATGACACAGCTCCTATAGATATAATAGGGATGGGTTTTATCTTTATTATTAGTCAGCTTTAGTGAAGACATGACACAGCTCCTATAGATATAATAGGGAGGTTTGTTTGTCTTTATTATTAGTCAGGTATAGTGAAGACATGACATAGCTCCTATAGATATAATAGGGATGGGTTTTATCTTTATTATTAGTCAGGTATAGTGAAGACATAGCACAGCTCCTATAGATATAATAGGGAGGGGTTTTATCTTTATTATTAGCCAGGTATAGTGAAGACATGACATAGCTCCTATAGATATAATAGGGAGGGTTTTTATCTTTATTATTAGTCAGGTATAGTGAAAACATGACACAGCTCCTATAGATATAATAGGGAGGGTTTTATCTTTATTATTAGTCAGCTTTAGTGAAGACATGACACAGCTCCTATAGATATAATAGGGAGGGTTTGTATCTTTATAATTAGTCAGGTATAGTGAAGACATGACACAGCTCCTATAGATATAATAGGGAGGTTTGTTTGACTTTATTATTAGTCAGGTATAGTGAAGACATGACGTAGGTGTAGACAATCTGTGGGAGTTAGCTGTGCATTCCAGGGGTGTAACCTGCATTTTGATTGGGATAAATCGTCAGTAGTGCGATGTATTCCAATCTCTGTAGTACAGGCTACGTGTAGGGTTTCAGCCAAGTCTGTCTCATCACCTCTACAGGCATTATTTGCAGTGTTCATACAGAGAAATATTTTTGGTTTCAGTAAGCGCATTTTCTGTGCTGTGTAGGAACTACAGATTCCCTCCCCCCCAACCTGCTGAAAGTGCAGTCAAGTGGTGATGTCGGCAGACTTTTGCAGAAGCCGCAATCCCTGTTATTTCCTATGGGAAACATATTGCCACTCATAGGCACTTCGCAGTTCAGCCTTCGATGTTTTGAATATTGGGGCCATAGAGTTAAAGAGACAGTAGGTAAAATAATCATGCAGTAAAGAATAAGAACTGTATTTTTTTTTTTCACTTTAATGTCCCTTTAAACCCATTAGATAATAAAACCTAAATAGTTATGTGAATGGACAGACAACCTATATTAAGTGAGCTATATAGATAGAGGCACAGAGTTGATATTACAGACCATATTCCTAGTGGTATAAAATGGGTTAAACATTTGCCATCTTTAGTGAGATGCTATGTTGGTTTATTTATACTTTAGCAGTTATAAGTTCATATAGTCTGTAGTACATCTAAGCTATAGGAATTTTATCTTTACACAAACATGATCAGTCTCTGGACATCTGACAAAGCCAGGATGGGGTGTGTTTAACAACAGCTGCCTGTGCTGCTTTATTATTTCTAAGAAAACGAAACTAAACATTTCCTATAAACCTAACAGCAATTTAACCTGATATAGAGATCGGATTCCTGCAGACAATGAGTTCTATCTGGATCACATGGGTTTTGCTTTAACTTTCTTTAGACAACCTGCTTTATTAAGATATAAACAAATACTGCAATACAGTAAATAAGAATTAGATATAACACTTGCTCTTTACAATACTGCTCTATAAATTTGTTTTCTTATGTATTAATAAATTAGCACAAAGTATTGTAACAGTTTGTATATTTTCCATTTTATAGATCTAAAGCTCTCTGCTCAGAAGAGATGATCTATAGCTCTGTGCTCAGGTGAGATGATCTATAGCTCTGTGCTCAGGTGAGATGAACTATAGCTCTGTGCTCAGGTGAGATGATCTATAGCTCTGTGCTCAGGTGAGATGATCTATAGCTCTATGCTCAGGTGAGATGATCTATAGCTCTGTGCTCAGGTAAGATGATCTATAGCTCTGTGCTCAGGTGAGATGATCTATAGCTCTGTGCTCAGGAGAGATAATCTATAGCTCTGTGCTCAGGTGAGATGATCTATAGCTCTGTGCTCAGGTGAGATGATCTATAGCTCTGTGCTCAGGTGAGATGATCTAAAGCTCTATGCTCAGGTGAGATGATCTATAACTCTGTGCTCAGGTGAGATGATCTATAGCTCGATACTCAGGTGAGATGATCTATAGCTCTGTGCTCAGGTGAGATGATCTATAGCTCTGTGCTCAGGTGAGATGATCTATAGCTCTGTGCTCAGGTGAGATGATCTATAGCTCTGTGCTCAGGTGAGATGATCTATAGCTCTGTGCTCAGGAGGGAGGATCTATAGCTCTGTGCTCAGGTGAGATGATCTATAGCTCTGTGCTCAGGAGGGATGATCTATAGCTCTGTGCTCAGGTGAGATGATCTATAGCTCTGTGCTCAGGTGAGATGATCTATAGCTCTGTGCTCAGGTGAGATGATCTATAGCTCTGTGCTCAGGTGAGATGATCTATAGCTCTATGCTCAGGTGAGATGATCTATAGCTCTATGCTCAGGTGAGATGATCTATAGCTCTGTGATCAGGTGAGATGATCTATAGCTCTGTGCTCAGGTGAGATGATCTATAGCTCTATGCTCAGGTGAGATGATCTATAGCTCTATGCTCAGGTGAGATGATCTATAGCTCTGTGATCAGGTGAGATGATCTACAGCTCTGTGCTCAGGAGGGATGATCTAAAGCACTGTGCTGAGGTGAGATGATCTATAGCTCTGTGCTCAGGTGAGATGATCTATAACTCTGTGCTCAGGTGAGATGATCTATAGCTCTGTGCTCAGGTGAGATGATTTATAGCTCTGTGCTCAGGTGAGATGATCTATAGCTCTGTGCTCAGGTGAGATGATCTATAGCTCTGTGCTCAGGTGAGATGATCTAAAGCTCTGTGCTCAGGAGAGATGATCTATAGCTCTGTGCTTAGGAGAGATGATCTATAGCTCTGTGCTTAGGAGAGATGATCTATAGCTCTGTGCTCAGGAGAGATTATCTATAGCTCTGCTCAGGTGAGATGATCTTTAGCGAGAGAGAGAGAGAGAGAGAGAGAGAGAGAGAGAGAGAGAGAGAGAGAATTAAAATTAAATATAACACAACACGGCCCGTGTGAACGGGCTTTAGGACTAGTTGTATATAAATGTATTGCTATAGCTCCTATAGTAATAATAGGGAGGGTTTTTATCTTTATTATTAGTCAGGTATAGTGATGACATGATATAGCTCCTATAGATATAATAGGGAGGTTTGTTTGACTTTATTATTAGTCAGGTATAGTGAAGACATGACATAGGTGTAGACGTTCTGTGGGAGTTAGCTGTGCATTCCAGGGGTGTAACCTGCATTTTGATTGGGATAAATCGTCAGTAGTGCGATGTATTCCAATCTCTGTAGTACAAGCTACGTGTAGGGTTTCAGTCAAGTCTGTCTCATCACCTTTTCAGGCATTATTTGCAGTGTTCATACAGAGAAATATTTTTGGTTTTAGTAAGCGCATTTTCTGTGCTGTGTAGGAACTACAGATTTCCTCCCCCCCAACCTTCTGAAAGTGCAGTCAAGTGGTGATGTCGGCAGACTTTTGCAGAAGCCGCAATCCCTGTTATTTCCTATGGGAAACATATTGCCACTCATAGGCACTTCGCAGTTCAGCCTTCGATGTTTTGAATATTGGGGCCATAGAGTTAAAGAGACAGTAGGTAAAATAATCATGCAGTAAAGAATAAGAACTGTATTTTTTTTTTTCACTTTAATGTCCCTTTAAACCCATTAGATAATAAAACCTAAATAGTTATGTGAATGGACAGACAACCTATATTAAGTGAGCTATATATATAGATAGATAGATGCACAGAGTTGATATTACAGACCATATTCCTAGTGGTATAAAATGGGTTAAACATTTGCCATCTTTAGTGAGATGCTATGTTGGTTTATTTATACTTTAGCAGTTATAGGTTCATATAGTCTGTAGTACATCTAAGCTATAGGAATTTTATCTTTACACAAACATAATCAGTCTCTGGGCATCTGACCAAGCCAGGATGGGGGATGTTTAACAACAGCTGCCTGTGCTGCTTTATTATTTCTAAGAAAACGAAACTAAACATTTCCTATAAACCTAACAGCAATTTAACCTGATATAGAGATCGGATTCCTGCAGACAATGAGTTCTATCTGGATCACATGGGTTTTGCTTTAACTTTCTTTAGACAACCTGCTTTATTAAGATATAAACAAATACTGCAATACAGTAAATAAGAATTAGATATAACACTTGCTCTTTACAATACTGCTCTATAAATTTGTTTTCTTATGTATTAATAAATTAGCACAAAGTATTGTAACAGTTTGTATATTTTCCATTTTATAGATCTAAAGCTCTCTGCTCAGAAGAGATGATCTATAGCTCTGTGCTCAGGAGAGATGATCTAAAGCTCTGTGCTCAGGTGAGATGATCTATAGCTCTGTGCTCAGGTGAGATGATCTAAAGCTCTGTGCTCAGGAGAGATGATCTATAGCTCTGTGCTCAGATGAGATGATCTATAGCTCTGTGCTCAGGTGAGATGATCTATAGCTCTGTGCTCAGGTGAGATGATCTATAGCTCTGTGATCAGGTGAGATGATCTATAGCTCTGTGCTCAGGTGAGATGATCTATAGCTCTGTGCTCAGGTGAGATGATCTATAGCTCTGTGCTCAGGTGAGATGATCTATAGCTCTCTGGTCAGGTGAGATAATCTACAGCTCTGTGCTCAGGTGAGATGATCTATAGCTCTGTGCTCAGGTGAGATGATCTATAGCTCTCTGGTCAGGTGAGATAATCTACAGCTCTCTGCTCAGGTGAGATGATCTATAGCTCTGTGCTCAGGTGAGATGATCTAAAGCTCTGTGCTCAGGTGAGATGATCTATAGCTCCGTGCTCAGGTGAGATGATCTATAGCTCCGTGCTCAGGTGAGATGATCTATAGCTCTGTGCTCAGGTGAGATGATCTAAAGCTCTGTGCTCAGGTGAGATGATCTAAAGCTCTGTGCTCAGGTGTGATGATCTATAGCTCTGTGCTCAGGTGAGATGATCTATAACTCTATGCTCAGGTGAGATGATCTATAGCTCTGTGCTCAGGTGAGATGATCTATAGCTCTGTGCTCTGGTGAGATGATCTATAGCTCTGTGCTCAGGTTAGATGATCTAAAGCTCTGTGCTCAGGTGAGATGATCTATAGCTCTGTGCTCAGGTGAGATGATCTATAGCTCCGTGCTCAGGTGAGATGATCTATAGCTCTGTGCTCAGGAGAGATAATCTAAAGCTCTGTGCTCAGGTGAGATGATCTATAGCTCTGTGCTCAGGTGAGATGATCTATAGCTCTGTGCTCAGGTGAGATGATCTATAGCTCTGTGCTCAGGTGAGATGATCTATAGCTCTGTGCTCAGGAGAGATGATCTATAGCTCTGTGCTCAGGTGAGATGATCTTAAGCTCTGTGCTCAGGAGAGATGATCTATAGCTCTGTGCTCAGGAGAGATGATCTATAGCTCTGTGCTCAGGTGAGATGATCTATAGCTCTGTGCTCAGGAGAGATGATCTATAGCTCTGTGCTCAGGTGAGATGATCTTAAGCTCTGTGCTCAGGAGAGATGATCTATAGCTATGTGCTCAGGAGAGATGATCTATAGCTCTGCGCTCAGGAGAGATGATCTATAGCTCTGTGATCAGGTGAGAGGATCTATAGCTCTGTGCTCAGGTGAGATGATATATAGCTCTGTGCTCAAGCTTAGGTGAGATGATCTATAGCTCTGTGCTCAAGTGAGATGATATATAGCTCTGTGCTCAAGCTTAGGTGAGATGATCTATAGCTCTCTGCTCAGGTGAGATGATCTATAGCTCTGTGCTCAGGTGAGATGATCTATAGCTCTGTGCTCAGGTGAGATGATCTATAGCTCTGTGCTCAGGTGAGATGATCTATAGCTCTCTGCTCAGGTGAGATGATCTATATGTTGTATATTTTAGATTACAATATTAATTATGACTATTTCGGCAGTAACCTCCAATGAGTTAATATATATATATATATATATATATATATATATATATATATATATATATATATATATATATATATATATATGTTTCAAAACAATTTAGTATTGTCTCATCGGTAATCTCCCATATACTTGTATTATTTTTCAATAGTTCTAATCAGGTGATATCTTTTTAACCACAGCGGATTATGGTTGTGGAGTAAAGAGGATTCAGTTTGGAAAAATATATACAGATTTATTAAACCTTAAACAAGCGACTAACAAGCGATATACAACTTAACTATACACAAAACCAACTCTCTGATATAATATGAAATAAAATCTACTATTTTACTTAGTTTTTAACCCTATGGATGCAAATCTAACAGTGAAATCTATTACAAAGTACAGTGAACCAGCATGGACCAATTATGCAGTATATGTTACTAACAAACGGTTATTTAATATAATCTTAGCCAATATTACCATTAAAAATATATCTGGATACTTAGCAATCTATAGCAATCAGATTTAAAGGTATAGCTGTAGCCAGTAAACAATTTAAATTGTTTATATTTATATCTATAGCTCTGTGCTCAGGTGAGATGATCTAAAGCTCTGTGCTCAGGTGAGATGATCTAAAGCTCTGTGCTCAGGTGTGATAATCTATAGCTCTGTGCTCAGGTGAGATGATCTATAGCTCTGTGCTCAGGTTAGATGATCTATAGCTCTGTGCTCAGGAGAGATGATCTAAAGCTCTGTGCTCAGGTGAGATGATCTATAGCTCTGTGCTCAGATGAGATGATCTATAGCTCTGTGCTCAGGTGAGATGATCTATAGCTCTGTGCTCAGGTGAGATGATCTATAGCTCTGTGATCAGGTGAGATGATCTATAGCTCTGTGCTCAGGTGAGATGATCTATAGCTCTGTGCTCAGGTGAGATGATCTATAGCTCTGTGCTCAGGTGAGATGATCTATAGCTCTGTGCTCAGGTGAGATGATCTATAGCTATGTGCTCAGGTGAGATGATCTATAGCTCTGTGCTCAGGTGAGATGATCTAAAGCTCTGTGCTCAGGTGAGATGATCTATAGCTCCGTGCTCAGGTGAGATGATCTATAGCTCCGTGCTCAGGTGAGATGATCTATAGCTCTGTGCTCAGGTGAGATGATCTAAAGCTCTGTGCTCAGGTGAGATGATCTAAAGCTCTGTGCTCAGGTGTGATGATCTATAGCTCTGTGCTCAGGTGAGATGATCTATAACTCTATGCTCAGGTGAGATGATCTATAGCTCTGTGCTCAGGTGAGATGATCTATAGCTCTGTGCTCAGGTTAGATGATCTAAAGCTCTGTGCTCAGGTGAGATGATCTATAGCTCTGTGCTCAGGTGAGATGATCTATAGCTCCGTGCTCAGGTGAGATGATCTATAGCTCTGTGCTCAGGAGAGATAATCTAAAGCTCTGTGCTCAGGTGAGATGATCTATAGCTCTGTGCTCAGGTGAGATGATCTATAGCTCTGTGCTCAGGTGAGATGATCTATAGCTCTGTGCTCAGGTGAGATGATCTATAGCTCTGTGCTCAGGAGAGATGATCTATAGCTCTGTGCTCAGGTGAGATGATCTTAAGCTCTGTGCTCAGGAGAGATGATCTATAGCTCTGTGCTCAGGTGAGATGATCTATAGCTCTGTGCTCAGGAGAGATGATATATAGCTCTGTGATCAGGTGAGAGGATCTATAGCTCTGTGCTCAGGTGAGATGATATATAGCTCTGTGCTCAAGCTTAGGTGAGATGATCTATAGCTCTGTGCTCAAGTGAGATGATATATAGCTCTGTGCTCAAGCTTAGGTGAGATGATCTATAGCTCTGTGCTCAAGTGAGATGACCTATAGCTCTGTGCTCAGGTGAGATGATCTATTGCTCTGTGCTCAGGTGAGATGATCTTTAGCTCTGTGCTCAGGAGAGATGATCTATAGCTCTCTGCTCAGGTGAGATGATCTATAGCTCTGTGCTCAGGTGAGATGATCTATAGCTCTGTGCTCAGGTGAGATGATCTATAGCTCTATGCTCAGGTGAGATGATCTATAGCTCTGTGCTCAGGTGAGATGATCTATAGCTCTCTGCTCAGGTGATATGATCTATATGTTGTATATTTTAGATTACAATATTAATTATGACTATTTCGGCAGTAACCTCCAACGAGTTAATATATATATATATATATATATATATATATATATATATGTTTCAAAACAATTTAGTATTGTCTCATCGGTAATCTCCCATATACTTGTATTATTTTTCAATAGTTCTAATCAGGTGATATCTTTTTAAACACAGCGGATTATGGTTGTGGAGTAAAGAGGATTCAGTTTGGAAAAATATATACAGATTTATTAAACCTTAAACAAGCGACTAACAAGCGATATACAACTTAACTATACACAAAACCAACTCTCTGATATAATATGAAATAAAATCTACTATTTTACTTAGTTTTTAACCCTATGGATACAAATCTAACAGTGAAATCTATTACAAAGTACAGTGAACCAGCATGGACCAATTATGCAGTATATGTTACTAACAAACGGTTATTTAATATAATCTTAGCCAATATTACCATTAAAAATATATCTGGATACTTAGCAATCTATAGCAATCAGATTTAAAGGTATAGCTGTAGCCAGTAAACAATTTAAATTGTTTATATTTATATCTATAGCTCTGTGCTCAGGTGAGATGATCTAAAGCTCTGTGCTCAGGTGTGATAATCTATAGCTCTGTGCTCAGGTGAGATGATCTATAGCTCTGTGCTCAGGTTAGATGATCTATAGCTCCGTGCTCAGGAGAGATAATCTATAGCTCTGTGCTCAGGTGAGATGATCTATAGCTCTGTGCTCAGGTTAGATGATCTATAGCTCTGTGCTCAGGAGAGATGATCTAAAGCTCTGTGCTCAGGTTAGATGATCTATAGCTCTGTGCTCAGGAGAGATGATCTAAAGCTCTGTGCTCAGGTGAGATGATCTATAGCTCTGTGCTCAGGTGAGATGATCTATAGCTCTGTGCTCAGGTGAGATGATCTATAGCTCTGTGCTCAGGTGAGATGATCTATAGCTCTGTGCTCAGGAGAGATGATCTAAAGCTCTGTGCTCAGGTGAGATGATCTATAGCTCTGTGCTCAGGAGAGATAATCTAAAGCTCTGTGCTCAGGTGAGATGATCTATAGCTCTGTGCTCAGGAGAGATGATCTATAGCTCTGTGCTCAGGTGAGATGATCTATAGCTCTGTGCTCAGGTGAGATGATCTATAGCTCTGTGCTCAGGTGAGATGATCTATAGCTCTGTGCTCAGGAGAGATGATCTATAGCTCTGTGCTCAGGTGAGATGATCTTAAGCTCTGTGCTCAGGAGAGATGATCTATAGCTCTGTGCTCAGGTGAGATGATCTAAAGCTCTGTGCTCAGGGGAGATGATCTATAGCTCTGTGCTCAGGTGAGATTATCTATAGCTCTGTGATCAGGTGAGAGGATCTATAGCTCTGTGCTCAGGTGAGATGATATATAGCTCTGTGCTCAAGCTTAGGTGAGATGATCTATAGCTCTGTGCTCAGGTGAGATGATATATAGCTCTGTGCTCAAGCTTAGGTGAGATGATCTATAGCTCTGTGCTCAAGTGAGATGACCTATAGCTCTGTGCTCAGGTGAGATGATCTATTGCTCTGTGCTCAGGTGAGATGATCTTTAGCTCTGTGATCAGGAGAGATGATCTATAGCTCTCTGCTCAGGTGAGATGATCTATAGCTCTGTGCTCAGGTGAGATGATCTATAGCTCTGTGCTCAGGTGAGATGATCTATAGCTCTATGCTCAGGTGCTCAGGTGAGATGATCTAAAGCTCTGTGCTCAGGTGAGATGATCTATACCTCTGTGCTCAGGTGAGATGATCTATAGCTCTGTGCTCAGGTGAGATGATCTATAGCTCTGTGCTCAGGTGAGATGATCTATAGCTCTGTGCTCAGGTGAGATGATCTATAGCTCTGTGCTCAGGTGAGATGATCTATAGCTATATGCTCAGGTGAGATGATCTATAGCTCTGTGCTCAGGTGAGATGATCTAAAGCTCTGTGCTCAGGTGAGATGATCTATAGCTCCGTGCTCAGGTGAGATGATCTATAGCTCCGTGCTCAGGTGAGATGATCTATAGCTCTGTGCTCAGGTGAGATGATCTAAAGCTCTGTGCTCAGGTGAGATGATCTTTAGCTCTGTGCTCAGGAGAGATGATCTATAGCTCTGTGCTCAGGTTAGATGAGCTCAGTGAAATATATTACAAAGTACAGTGAACCAGCATGGACCAATTATGTAGTATATGTTACTAACAAACGGTTATTTAATATAATCTTAGCCAATATTACCATTAAAATTATATCCGGATACTTAGCTCTGTGCTCAGGAGAGATGATCTATAGCTCTGTGCTCAGGTGAGATGATCTATAGATCTGTGCTCAGGTGAGATGATCTATAGCTCTGTGCTCAGGTGAGATGATCTATAGCTCTGTGCTCAGGTGAGATGATCTATAGCTCTGTGCTCAGGTGAGATGATCTAAAGCTCTGTGCTCAGGTGAGATGATCTATAGCTCTGTGCTCAGGTGAGATGATCTATAGATCTGTGCTCAGGAGAGATGATCTATAGCTCTGTGCTCAGGTGAGATGATCTAAAGCTTTGTGCTCAGGTGAGATGATCTATAGATCTGTGCTCAGGAGAGATGATCTATAGCTCTGTGCTCAGGTGAGATGATCTATAGCTCTGTGCTCAGGTGAGATGATCTATAGCTCTGTGCTCAGGAGAGATGATCTATAGCTCTGTGCTCAGGTGAGATGATCTATAGCTCTGTGCTCAGGTGAGATGATCTATAGCTCTGTGCTCAGGTGAGATGATCTATAGCTCTGTGCTCAGGAGAGATGATCTATAGCTCTGTGCTCAGGTGAGATGATCTTAAGCTCTGTGCTCAGGAGAGATGATCTATAGCTCTGTGCTCAGGTGAGATGATCTAAAGCTCTGTGCTCAGGGGAGATGATCTATAGCTCTGTGCTCAGGTGAGATTATCTATAGCTCTGTGATCAGGTGAGAGGATCTATAGCTCTGTGCTCAGGTGAGATGATATATAGCTCTGTGCTCAAGCTTAGGTGAGATGATCTATAGCTCTGTGCTCAGGTGAGATGATATATAGCTCTGTGCTCAAGCTTAGGTGAGATGATCTATAGCTCTGTGCTCAAGTGAGATGACCTATAGCTCTGTGCTCAGGTGAGATGATCTATTGCTCTGTGCTCAGGTGAGATGATCTTTAGCTCTGTGATCAGGAGAGATGATCTATAGCTCTCTGCTCAGGTGAGATGATCTATAGCTCTGTGCTCAGGTGAGATGATCTATAGCTCTGTGCTCAGGTGAGATGATCTATAGCTCTATGCTCAGGTGCTCAGGTGAGATGATCTAAAGCTCTGTGCTCAGGTGAGATGATCTATACCTCTGTGCTCAGGTGAGATGATCTATAGCTCTGTGCTCAGGTGAGATGATCTATAGCTCTGTGCTCAGGTGAGATGATCTATAGCTCTGTGCTCAGGTGAGATGATCTATAGCTATATGCTCAGGTGAGATGATCTATAGCTCTGTGCTCAGGTGAGATGATCTAAAGCTCTGTGCTCAGGTGAGATGATCTATAGCTCCGTGCTCAGGTGAGATGATCTATAGCTCCGTGCTCAGGTGAGATGATCTATAGCTCTGTGCTCAGGTGAGATGATCTAAAGCTCTGTGCTCAGGTGAGATGATCTTTAGCTCTGTGCTCAGGAGAGATGATCTATAGCTCTGTGCTCAGGTTAGATGAGCTCAGTGAAATATATTACAAAGTACAGTGAACCAGCATGGACCAATTATGTAGTATATGTTACTAACAAACGGTTATTTAATATAATCTTAGCCAATATTACCATTAAAATTATATCCGGATACTTAGCTCTGTGCTCAGGAGAGATGATCTATAGCTCTGTGCTCAGGTGAGATGATCTATAGATCTGTGCTCAGGTGAGATGATCTATAGCTCTGTGCTCAGGTGAGATGATCTATAGCTCTGTGCTCAGGTGAGATGATCTATAGCTCTGTGCTCAGGTGAGATGATCTATAGCTCTGTGCTCAGGTGAGATGATCTAAAGCTCTGTGCTCAGGTGAGATGATCTATAGCTCTGTGCTCAGGTGAGATGATCTATAGATCTGTGCTCAGGAGAGATGATCTATAGCTCTGTGCTCAGGTGAGATGATCTAAAGCTTTGTGCTCAGGTGAGATGATCTATAGATCTGTGCTCAGGAGAGATGATCTATAGCTCTGTGCTCAGGTGAGATGATCTATAGCTCTGTGCTCAGGTGAGATGATCTATAGCTCTGTGCTCAGGTGAGATGATCTATAGCTCTGTGCTCAGGTGAGATGATCTATAGCTCTGTGCTCAGGTGAGATGATCTATAGCTCTGTGCTCAGGTGAGATGATCTATAGCTCTGTGCTCAGGTGAGATGATCTATAGCTCTGTACTCAGGTGAGATGATCTATAGCTCTGTGCTCAGGAGAGATGATCTATAGCTCTGTGCTCAGGTGAGAGGATCTTAGGCTCTATGCTCAGGAGAGATGATCTATAGCTCTGTGCTCAGGTGAGATGATCTTTAGCTCTGTACTCAGGAGAGATGATATATAGCTCTGTGCTCAGGTGAGATGATCTTTAGCTCTGTACTCAGGAGAGATGATCTATCGCTCCATGCTCAGGTGAGATGATCTATAGCTCTGTGCTCAGGTGAGATGATCTATAGCTCTGTGCTCAGGTGAGATGATCTAAAGCTCTGGGCTCAGGTGAGATGATCTATAGCTCTGTGCTCAGGTGAGATGATCTATAGCTCTGTGCTCAGGTGAGATGATCTATAGCTCTCTGCTCAGGTGAGATGATCTTTAGCTCTGTACTCAGGAGAGATGATCTATCGCACCATGCTCAGGTGAGATGATCTATAGCTCTGTGCTCAGGTGAGATGATCTATAGCTCTGTGCTCAGGTGAGATGATCTAAAGCTCTGGGCTCAGGTGAGATGATCTATAGCTCTGTGCTCAGGTGAGATGATCTATAGCTCTGTGCTCAGGTGAGATGATCTATAGCTCTGTGCTCAGGAGAGATGATCTATAGCTCTGTGCTCAGGTGAGATGATCTTAGGCTCTATGCTAAGGTGAGATGATCTATAGCTCTGTGCTCAGGTGAGATGATCTATAGCTCTGTACTCAGGAGAGATGATCTATCGCTCCATGCTCAGGTGAGATTATCTATAGCTCTGTGCTCAGGTGAGATGATCTATAGCTCTGTGCTCAAGCTTAGGTGAGATGATCTATAGCTCTGTGTTCAAGTGAGATGACCTATAGCTCTGTGCTCAGGTGAGATGATCTAAAGCACTGTGCTCAGTTGAGATAATCTATAGCTCTCTGCTCAGGTGAGATGATCTATAGCTCTGGGCTCAGGTGAGATGATCTATAGCGCTGTGCTCAGGTGAGATGATCTTTAGCTCTGTGCTCAGGTGAGATGATCTATAGCTCTCTGCTCAGGTGAGATGATCTGTATGTTGTATATTTTAGATTACAATATTAATCTATAGCTCTCTGCTCAGGTGAGATGATCTATAGCTCTGTGCTCAGGTGAGATGATCTATAGCTCTCTGCTCAGGTGAGATGATCTTTAGCTCTGTACTCAGGAGAGATGATCTATCGCACCATGCTCAGGTGAGATGATCTATAGCTCTGTGCTCAGGTGAGATGATCTATAGCTCTGTGCTCAGGTGAGATGATCTAAAGCTCTGGGCTCAGGTGAGATGATCTATAGCTCTGTGCTCAGGTGAGATGATCTATAGCTCTGTGCTCAGGTGAGATGATCTATAGCTCTGTGCTCAGGAGAGATGATCTATAGCTCTGTGCTCAGGTGAGATGATCTTAGGCTCTATGCTAAGGTGAGATGATCTATAGCTCTGTGCTCAGGTGAGATGATCTATAGCTCTGTACTCAGGAGAGATGATCTATCGCTCCATGCTCAGGTGAGATTATCTATAGCTCTGTGCTCAGGTGAGATGATCTATAGCTCTGTGCTCAAGCTTAGGTGAGATGATCTATAGCTCTGTGTTCAAGTGAGATGACCTATAGCTCTGTGCTCAGGTGAGATGATCTAAAGCACTGTGCTCAGTTGAGATAATCTATAGCTCTCTGCTCAGGTGAGATGATCTATAGCTCTGGGCTCAGGTGAGATGATCTATAGCGCTGTGCTCAGGTGAGATGATCTTTAGCTCTGTGCTCAGGTGAGATGATCTATAGCTCTCTGCTCAGGTGAGATGATCTGTATGTTGTATATTTTAGATTACAATATTAATTATGACTATTTCGGCAGTAACCTCCAATGAGTTAATATATATATATATATATATATATATATATATATATATATATTTATATATATAAGTTACAAAACAATTTAGTATTGTCTTATTGGTAATCTCCCATATACTTGTATTATGTTTCAATAGTTCTAATCAGGTGATATCTTTTTAAACACAGCGGATTATGGTTGTGGAGTTAAGAGGATTCAGTTTGGAAAAATATATATAGATTTATTAAACATTAAACAAGCTACTAACAAATGATATACAACTTAACTATACACAAAACCAACTCTCTGATATTATATGAAATAAAATCTACTATTTTACTTAGTTTTTAACCCTATGGATACAAATCTAACAGTGAAATCTATTACAAAGTACAGTGAACCAACATGGACCAATTATGCAGCATAGGTTACTAACAAACGGTTATTTAATATAATCTTAGCCAATATTACCATTAAAATTATATCCGGATACTTAGAAATCTATAGCAATTAATCAGATTTAAAGGTATAGCTGTAGCCAGTAAACAATTTAAATAAAATAAAATAAAACTTTTATTGTGCCTCAACAAATTTCAGCCTTAGAGAATACAATACCACTAAAATTAAATATATTTAAACGTAATGCCCAGGGTCTTCCTTACAATAAACTGATTTCAATAAACACTATCTATGACAAGATTTATTGTACTATTTGGTGAATTAGATTCTTAGAGAAATATAACCTTGCCTATAGGAGTAAGTACATATAAAATAAACTGGGCCTATAATTTATCTAATATAAATCTTAAATAAGGACCTTAAATGCCACAAATGCTTAAATACAATTATTTACTTTTTATACTTCAGAACACAGAAAAAAACCGCAGAGTTTTTCACTCAACTGCTTCAATTGCCTTCTAACTTACTACAGAACACAGAAAAAACCCACAGACTTTTTCACTTAACTGCTTCAATTGCCATCTAACTTACTACAGGTTGCCTTCTGGAAAACAGCTTCATTATATTTTACCTACTAAGTTGTTTTATTGTATGTGTTTGTATATTTAGTGATAAATAGTTTAAGCAGCTCTTGTCCATTTATCTGTCTATTTGTCTTAATGGTTTTATTTCACCCCTTGTATGTCTGTCTTATCTCTGTAATATTTTGTTTTTTTTATGTGTTTTTTTTTGGTTTCTGCATGATTGACCCTTAGCTTTAAATGTCCATAAATGTACCCTCCCACTCATTTTAACACACTTTTGTTGGGCCATCATTAACCAATATATCTCTCTCCCTTTACACATTCTCTTTCCGAACACAGAAAAAAACAACAGACTTTTTTACTCAACTGCTTCAATTGCCATCTAACTTACTAGAGGTAGCCTTCTGGAAAACAGCTTCCCTCCCACCCCAAGCTAATTTCCTCATTTATAGATAGTCTCCCACACAACTTTCACTCTCCTGAAATGACAGGTGCAAACACTGATCAGCACATCCTTCCATTCCCTTAACCCCATAGAATACACAGTACTTTTATTATATTATGTTTCATATACCTTTTGTTCCCTTATGCAATTGTTACAGTAATTCTGTGTCTTATGTTTTTAACTGGTTCCCAATTCTGTAAAAATGCTCAATATATTCATATTCCTTTTTGCTACCCTTTGTCTCTATAACAAACTACACTATTCAATTACTCCTTCTCCCTCTCCACCTGCACTGTTCATTAGCCCATCTCTCTTAAACTCACCTTACTTTTCTACTCATGAACTTTACCTATTCCTAAACACTCTCTCTACCCCCTGCAGCTCATCTCAAAAGCAGTCTCACTACTGCAAATCTGTATCTCATCTCATGTCACTCTCCCTCTTGCTTCTACTTACTGCTGGTGACATCTCCCCTAATCCTGGTCCCCAACCACTGACAAGCCGTGCACATCCATGTGTACCATCCCATAGACTCGGAAAACAAAACTCTGCACACCTTACTCACATTCCTCTTTCATCTAAAGCCACTACCCCTTTCACTTGTGCACTCTGGAACTCTCGCTCTGTTTGCAACAAACTCACTTCTATACATGACCTCTTCATCTCCCGCTCCCTCAACCTTCTGGCCCTAACAGAAACCTGGCTCTCTCCCCTAGACACAGCATCCACTGCTGCTCTGTCACATGGGGGTCTCCACTTCAGCCACACTCCTAGGTCTGGTAATAGACAAGGAGGTGGTGTAGGTATTTTACTTTCCTCTCATTGCACCTTTCAACAAATACACCCTATCTCTTCCCTCACTTTTCCCTCATTCAAAACCCACATGATTCGCTTATTCTCCCCTCTCTCTGTACGTGTTGCAGTCATATACCGACCCCCTGGCTCCGCAACTCAATTTCTAGATCACTTGGCTGCCTGGCTACCCTATTTCCTTTCCTCAGACACCCCTGCCCTCATTCTTGGCGACTTCAACATCCCCCTTAACAATCCCACTGCCTTAACTGCTAAACAACTTCTGCAACTCACTTCCTCTTTCGGTCTGTCACAATGGACTGATTCTCCCACTCACAAAGACGGTCACTCTCTTGACCTGATCTTTAGCTATCGATGCACTCTCTCAAACTTCTCAAACTCCCCTTTTCCTCTTTCTGACCACCATCTCCTTACCTGCAACATATCATCCCTTCCTAAAACTCTCCCACATTCTACTCCTCACACCAAACTTCACAGAAGCATTAGGTCTTTAGATCAGCAACAACTTGCTAATTCCCTTAAACCGCTCCTCTCATCCTTCCCCTCCTTTTCCTGCCCTGAACAATCTATCTGCCACTATAATTCCACCCTTATATCCGTCATTGACAATCTCGCCCCTCTTACCACTGCTCAGAAATCACACACTCATCCCCAGCCCTGGCATACTCCTCTGAAACGGTACCTACGCAGATGTTCCCGTACTGCTGAACGGCATTGGGGAAAATCACGGAGTTCAGCTGATTTTCTTCATTACAAATTCATCTTGAACTCCTACTACTCTGCCCTTAATCTCCACAAGCAACACTACTTCTCTACTCTTATCTCTAATCTTTCTTCAAACCCAAAACTTTCAATACTCTCCTCCGCTCTCCCCCACTTCCTAATACAACTTCTCTGTCAGCTCAAGACTTTGCCAGTCACTTCATTAACAAAATTGACTCCATCAGACATGAAATCAGCTCTCAACACAATTCCATTCTCTCCCCCCTCAAATACTCTCACTCAACCACAACCCTCATAACCTGAAACTTGGTTCATTCTCCCCTGTTACTGAGGAAGAAGTTTCAGCACTTATACTGCTCTCTCACCTCACTACCTGTCCCCTTGACCCTATCCTCTCACAGCTGCTCCCCTCTCTCTCTGCTACCCTTACCCCTATACTAACACACATTTTCAACCTCTCCCTCAGCACTGGTACATTTCCCTCATCGATGAAACATGCACTGGTCACACCTATCCTCAAAAAACCTTCCCTTGATCCTACCTCCCCATCAAACTACAGCCCTATTTCCCTCCTCCCTCTTGCTTCAAAGCTTCTCGAAAAACTAGTATATGCACGCCTATCCCATTTCCTTACGTTAAACTCCCTTCTTGACCCGCTGCAATCTGGATTTCGTCCCTATCACAGAGACAGCTATTGTTAAGGTCACCAACGACCTACTTACAGCTAAATCAAAAGGCCACTTCTCTCTGCTTATCCTCCTTGATCTGTCCGCAGCCTTTGACACTGTCGACCACCCTCTTTTGCTCCAAACCCTCCAATCCTTCGGCATCTGTGACACAGCCCTTTCATGGCTCTCTTCCTACCTGTCAAACCGTACCTTCAGTGTAGCCTTTTCTGGGGCCTCCTCTGCCCCGTCACCACTTTCTGTCGGAGTACCGCAAGGCTCTGTCCTCGGTCTCCTTCTCTTCTCAATCTATACGTCATCACTAGGTTCCCTAATTAAGTCCCACAGTTTCCAATATCATTTGTATGCCGATGACACCCAAATCTACTTCTCTGCACCAGAACTATCTCCTTCCTTGCTAACCCGTGTCACTAACTGTCTTTCTCACATCTCTTCCTGGATGTCCTCTCACTACCTCAAGCTAAATCTCTCCAAAACGGAGCTCCTCATTTTCCCCCCTTCTTCCAAAATCTCCACCCCCAATATCTCTATAACTGTCGACAACTCCATCATTACCCCTAACCCGCATGCCCAATGTCTCGGGGTCACATTTGACTCAGATCTTTCCTTCACTCCTCACATTCAGTCCTTGGCTACAGCCTGCTGCTTCCACCTTAAAAACATCTCTAAAATTAGACACTTCCTTACACAAGACACAACTAAGATTTTAATCCACTCTCTCATTCTTTCCCGCCTTGATTACTGCAACTCTGTCCTCTCTGGTCTCCCCACCTGCCTCCTAGCTCCTTTACAATCCATAATGAATGCCTCTGCCAGACTCATCTTCCTTACACGTCGCTCTTCATCTGCTGCGCCTCTCTGCCAATCCCTTCACTGGCTTCCTCTTGCCTCTAGGATCAAACACAAAACTCTCACTCTTACATACAAAGCCCTCAACTGCACTGCTCCCCCCTACATCTCAGACCTTGTTTCCAGATACTCTCCCTCCCGTCCCCTTCGCTCTGCTCATGACCTCCTACTCTCCTCCTCTCTTGTCACCTCATCACACTCCCATTTACAGGACTTCTCCAGACTGGCTCCCATCTTGTGGAACTCTCTGCCTCACTCCACAAGACTCTCTTCTAGTTTTAAAAGCTTCAAGTGCTCCCTAAAGACTCTACTGTTCAGGGACGCATACAACCTACGCTAACCTTTCCTAATACCAGTTCCTCTCCTCCACTGCAATCCCCTGAACCCTCTTAGCATGTAAGCCTAAAAGTCCAGCTGTTTGTAGATCACCTTCTTAAGAGCTGACTACAACAGTGCAACTCTTGGCAGGGCCCTCTACCCTATAATTGTTTTGTTGTACTCCCCCTTTGTTTATAGCGCTGCAGAATCTGTTGGCGCTCTACAAATAACCGATAATAATAATAATAATAATAATATCAACAGGAAGATGGGCCCTTTTACAGAAACATCTATCATCATCTTCTAGCACACTGTCGTTAAAGAGAGTTTGTGCAACACGTTGGTCATCTCGTCAGGATGCGTGTAAAAGCTTAAATCGCAATTGGCCACAAGTTATTGCTGCACTAAAGAGCATTGCAGAAGATGATGAAGAAAAAGACAATACACGCACAGAAGCTGAAGGTTATCTTAAACAAATGGAACACTTTGAGACCGCTATTATGGCCACTGTGTGGGAATCTTTCCTCGAAAGATTCAATGCAGTTAGCAAGACCATCCAAAGTGTTGATATTGACATCGGTACTGTGATTGAACTGTATGGATCACTCATACAGTTTGTCAAAGATTGCAGAGAACTATTCAGCACTTATGAAGCCTCAGCACTGACAAAATCTATTTAAAAGGATTATGAATTTAACACAAAGAGGAGACGACATCCACCTTTAAGTGCCAGATCAAGCGAAGAAAACAATGGTCAACAAGATTTTAAAATCAACACCTTTTATGTCATCTGTGACAGTTTGATAGCTGAGCTCAGCAGAAGGAAATCAGCTTACAGTGATTTTTATGGTCTGTTTGACTTCATACCCAAAATTTCAGAATTGGAGCCTTCTGTTGTAGTGGAACATGCAGAGAAACTAAGACAACGCTTTAACAAAGACCTGTAAGATACATTTGTGGACGAATGTCTCCAATTTCGAGCACATTACATGAGCTTAGAAAAAACAACATCTCATTCAGTGCTACAGCTGTACCAAAGGCTGTGTAAATCTGGTCAATACCAACTCTACCATAATGTTGATATTGTAATCAGAATGTTTTTGTGCACTACAGCAGCAAACTGTTCTGCTGAGCGTTCTTTCTCTGCATTAAAACGTATAAAAACATACTTGTGTTCAACTATGGAAGAGGAGAGACTGAATGCATTAGCTCTGTTGGCTATTGAAACAGACATTGTTGATAATTTGAAGTATGATGACCTTATTGACCAGTTTTCAAAGCTAAAAACCAGACGAAAGCCAGTTTCGTTCTAAGGCTAAGTTAAGACCATTTTCATTGGAAGGCTACATCTAGCTCAGACTATTCTGTTCTGTTTTTTTATTAAGAGAGAGTTATTTTTTCAAATTTATAATATCCCTTTATTTTTAAATCTAAAGTCTGAAGAGTGAATGCAATTCTTCATAAAGTGCATTTTCAAAAGTTTTAAGTGCACTTTATTTGTTTTATTGTTCATTGAAATTTTATATTAATGTTTGTTTGGTTTTAAGATTACCACTAGCACAGTTATTCTCTTAAAGTTTTTTTGGAGAACTTTATTTGCACTATTGTTCACTTGAAGTTTATCTTAATGTTAATTAGAAGAAGAGGGATTATTTAATATTTATGTAATTATTATTAATCTGTTAATTACAGTTTGATTTTGAAGTTTTACTTTATTGTCGTAACCTTATTGGTTTACTAATGCATCTTAACAATGTTCTTTTTTTTATTTCATTGAGCGATTGTGTGTATGAGTGTATCATGTGTAAAAGGAGATATGAAAGGTGTGTGAATGGCCGGTAACAATGGTTCAAGCCTTGCCGTGGCGTTACTGCTCACATGTATACTGTGTGTGTACACATGTGCTAATTCAACCTACTTGAGACTGTATGCAAACTTTTTACGAGCCCAGGCTGGGGAAAATGTAATTTTAAAATGCAGCAGAAAAAAAAAATCACAACTCCCTAACCAAAAAAATGATATGTCAAAAAATGACCTAAATTCGGGGGGGGGGGGGCAGCAGTATTCTAAATGCCTAGGGCAGCACAAAACCTAAATACGCCCCTGCAATCTCTGGATTGTTAAAATTATTGGCTGTTTTGCATTTCCTGGCAACCGGGCAATTTCAGGCAGTCTCTAGTGCTGTGGTGGGCATGAGCCAGCCTTCATTTTGCAGACATCTAAGGATTTTCTATTTTCGTGCCCAGGAATGTGCATGAATTCCATACAGTAAAGGCCTCATTTTATCAAGTAGCTGGTATGCCTAATGTTCTTGGTGCGATCGATTGCACCCATATAGCTCTAAGACCACCATCTTTAAGGGAGGAGCAATACAGGAATCTAAAAAACTTCAGGCCGTGTGTGATGCTAACCTTAAAATTTGGGCTGTACGGTCAGGATTTCCAGGTTCATGCCATGATTTCCACATTCTGAAACAATCTGCATTGTTTACGTCATTTGAACGTGGAGACATGCTACATGGTTGACTATTGGGTGAATATAACATTATTTTCTTCTGTGTTATTGTAACAGTTAAATCTATTTTCTGTTTAAATGAATATATGTATGAAATCAAAATGGATATTATAATATCCATTTATTTTTTTAAACTTTTTTTTTATTGAGGTAACAATAAAATTAAGGTACAAGCACATTAAACATGGTTACAAAAGGTATCATGAGTATTAACACTAAGTAGACACCACATCAGATTGAAATGATACATGACAAACTCATTAAGTAATATATTTCTGCACCTCGTTTTGCTTTTAAAACTTCTTTGTGTTACCCATGTCAGTCAGATCCACTGGTGGGACCATAGCCTTCAGAGTTCATAAGAGGACAAGGACACATGAATTAAAGTCAAATAGCTTCAGTTAACATCAGACAAAATAACTAGCAAAACTTTTGTTTCAAAACAATCCGCAAATGACACTGCTGGGATCTAAGATGCAGGAGATGACACAGAATATAAATGAATATCATGGTAGGGCCCGAAGAGCAGACTCAAGGCTCTTCGGACTGGGCAGAGACTGCGTAACTCTGACTAAAAATTAATACCAGTAGCTCCTGGTAGCGACTATTCAGGTGGGCGCTTTGCAGCAACTTTATTACAAGAATTGAGGGCCTGTGTTAACCATATTATTTGTGGGGGCCTATGTAATATATAAACCTGTGCAATCTGGTGGGCATAAATCTATGTTACTTGCGGGAGAAAGAGTACATCTCATATACAGTAGGTCAAAATAGGGACTTGTACAGTATGTTCTTATCGTGTCCAACAATACTCCAGCCGTATATAGCTAAGTGTAGTGGTATAAGTACTGGTATAATAGTAAGGCATAAACAGAAGAGAAAATTGTAGAGGGTATAATGTAGAAGCTTCAACTTGGCTAAACAAAGAACCTATACAAAAACATACAGCCCACTTTATATGTACCTCCAATACTAAACCTGGAAGCCTAATTACAGTGAGCATTCTTGTCTAGCATAAATGTATAAAGCTCCCTACAAATAGTGATCCCTAAAATCTGTATATATTTCTGAAATACACCGATATCTAAGTCAATATTAGACAGGCATGATACTGTATAGCATTAGTCTGGTGTAGAATTAGTATAACCAGGGGGCCCTTGCAGTATGCCTATAAGAATTAGTGGCCTAAGGACTTTATAGAAGGTGTTATGGCTGTTAAGGGTAAATTAAATAGAGATTATTGAAAGTGGGATCCCCCTCTACTTCAAGTACTACCATAATGCTATTGAATAAGCCGAACCATAATAATATACACATACAATATCTAGGATAAAGCATGTAAACACACACATACAATAGTATTATACATTAAAGGCATTTAAACAGTTACATACTTAGGAACTATCATAATGCACAATTTATATTGTAGATCCTAAAAGGGAACATCTAGCAAGGAAAACAAGTTGTGATACTACTCAAAGTCTCCATTTACATAAAGTCTCCGCGAAATGAAGTATCTACTAACAGAAAATACCTGACATGTTAGAGTCTCGTGGCAAAAGATAAAGAAACCCAATGGTAAATATAGGAAAATAACGTATGGAGCATTGCAAACAGATAAACGAAAATGCTGGAACTGTGTAAAAAAATTTTTTTTTACCGCTCGCCTTGTTTTATGGGGTATTGAGATCATCCCACACCTATTGAATCAAATAAAAGTTGGCCGTGTATGGTCTCTTGGTGCGAAACTGACCCACTGACAAGTTGTAGGGCTGCAGATTGAAGAAGATGTCCAGTTACAGCTAAGTGATAGTTCTCCAGAAAAGTCAGATACAGATCCAACTGTACAGAACCACGGTACTTGGTGCTTACTGTTACACTGAAGCTGATCAGGCTCATGGAAGCATCATGCCGTGCCTCTATCGGGAGTATTATTAGATCCGCCATTAAATGACTGCAAGGACTCAGATCTCGCTCCAAAAGGTCAGTTGCACCCCTCCTAAGAGCTCCCGGCCAGGCACAACGATCAGGTGTGAGTCAGTCATCTGGCACAGAATTGCTAGCGGCAAAGTAGTGTTGCGCTCTGGTGATTTGTCTAGATGTGCCGATCCAATTGGTTCTAGTCCTGTCTCTGAGCACCTAGCTATTGGCTTAACCGACTCTGGCACCCCACTCAGCTGATATATGCGCTCGTGACTTACAGGTGGTGTCTCCAATGGTTGCATTTTTTGCTCCGTTATATTTGTATGTGATCGGGCGCTGGATGATATGTAATGCTTCGGGCCTGTTGCTTCTCTCAGAGGGTCTTCCTGGGTTTTTCGCTGCATAAGGAGAATTAGCTTATCAAATCTGCAACACACCTGTTGCTCAAAATCGTTTAGAAGGGTACACAGGGCTATGTTTAGGCCCTCTCTCTCAGGAATAGCCATATTGAACTGGATTACCCATGTTCACGGGGGGGGGGTGCTCGTGAGCATTCTAGGCCGCACTTTAGTATATCTTCTGTCACAGTCTGGCCTAGGAAGTCCTTATCGACAAAATATTCATATGTAGATGCTCTGTCTGAAGTTAGACCCTTAGAAACAGCCTTGTTGGTGCAAGTTTCTGCTGGATTCAAATGATATTTAGTTAGTTCTGCATATCACTACAGGAGCTAAATAGGAAAGCGACTTCTCATGACCGTGGTTAGACACGCCCCCATCCATTTATTTTTAATTTTACATTTTTATGTAGATTAACTTTTTTCAAATGTATATACCTTACATCAATAAATATCCAAAAGATAAATATTCATTAATAAAAATAATTTTCATTTTGAAATCTCTTTTTTTATGTAATAATTTTGTTTTTTGTATATATATTTTTTCACATTTTTATTTTATAAATTCCATAGATATTTATCAATTCCTTTTTTAACTTTTTTTTACATGTAATATTTTTTTAAAAAATTAGGTGACAGTGGTTATCCATGTAGGCCATGGCTTTTGACCCCAGTACCATCGCCTCATACACGTGCAGAATTAAAATTTAATGAGTCACATTGTACCACAAGAAGTGCTATAGAGAGAACTTTTGGTGTGTTAAAGATGCGATTTAGGGTGTTGGACCGTTCAGGAGGAGACCTGCAATACTCACCTGAGAAATGCAATGACATTATTCTTGTCTCCTGCATGTTGCATAATATTGCCATTTCACAAGGAAACCTAGAGGAGATGTGTCCAGAGGATCCTATAGATGGTATTTATGTCCCACAAGACATATTAAACAGACACACTACTAGGGCAAGTGTTCAAAACAGTATTGAAAAAAATAAAAAGAAATTTTTCATGAAAGTTTTTTTTTTTTTTATTTATTTTTTGTTTTTGTTGATAAAAGAAATCCAATTGTATTCTATTAATAAAGTTTTAAAAAATCTACACATTGTATTTTTTCATATTTATTATTACTTTTATTATTTAAACAATATTTATTTATATTCAACATTTTAGAACATTTATCTATTTTCTATCGGCTAGATTTAGAGTTGGGCGGTAGCCGTCAAAACCAGCGTTAGAGGCTCCTAACGCTGGTTTTGGGCTACCGCCGGTATTTGGAGTCAGTCATTAAAGGGTCTAACGCTCACTTTCCAGCCGCGACTTTTCCATACCGCAGATCCCCTTACGTCAGTTGCGTATCCTATCTTTTCAATGGGATCTTTCTAACGCCGGTATTTAGAGTCGTGGCTGAAGTGAGCGTTAGAAATCTAACGACGAAACTCCAGCCGCAGAAAAAAGTCAGTAGTTAAGAGCTTTCTGGGCTAACGCCGGTTCATAAAGCTCTTAACTACTGTGGTCTAAAGTACACTAACACCCATAAACTACCTATGTACCCCTAAACCGAGGCCCCCCCACATCGCCGCCACTCGATTAAATTTTTTAACCCCTAATCTGCCGCTCCGTATACCGCCGCCATCTACGTTATCCCTATGAACACCTAATCTGCTGCCCCTAACACCGCCGACCCCTATATTATATTTATTAACCCCTAATCTGCCGCCCCCGCTATCGCTGACCCCTGCATATTATTATTAACCCCTAATCTTCTGACTGCACATCGCCGCCAGCTACGTTATCCCTATGTACCCCTAATCTGCTGCCCCTAACACCGCCGACCCCTATATTATATTTATTAACCCCTAATCTGCCCCCCCTCAACGTCCCCTCCACCTGCCTACACTTATTAACCCCTAATCTGCCGACCGGACCGCGCCGCTATTATAATAAAGTTATTAACCCCTAATCCGCCTCACTCCCGCCTCAATAACCCTATAATAAATAGTATTAACCCCTAATCTGCCCTCCCTAACATCGCCGACACCTAACTTCAATTATTAACCCCTAATCTGCCGATCGGAGCTCACCGCTACTCTAATAAATGTATTAACCCCTAAAGCTAAGTCTAACCCTAACCCTAACACCCTCCTAAGTTAAATATAATTTAAATCTAACGAAATAAATTAACTCTTATTAAATAAATTATTCCTATTTAAAGCTAAATACTTACCTGTAAAATAAACCCTAATATAGCTACAATATAAATTATAATTATATTGTAGCTATTTTAGGATTTATATTTATTTTACAGGTAACTTTGTAATTATTTTAACCAGGTACAATAGCTATTAAATAGTTAATAACTATTTAATAGTTACCTAGTTAAAATAATTACAAAATTACCTGTAAAATAAATCCTAACCTAAGTTACGATTAAACCTAACACTACACTATCAATAAATAAATAAAATAAAATACCTACAATTACCTACAATTAAACCTAACACTACACTATCAATAAATTAATTAAATACAATACCTACAAATAAATACATTTAAATAAACTAACTAAAGTACAAAAAATAAAAAAGAACTAAGTTACAAAAAATAAAAAAATATTTACAAACATTAGAAAAATATTACAACAATTTTAAACTAATTACACCTACTCTAAGCCCCCTAATAAAATAACAATGATCTATAGCTCTGTGCTCAGGTGAGATGATCTATAGCTCTGTGCTCAGGTGAGATGATCTATAGCTCTGTGCTCAGGTGAGATGATCTATAGCTCTGTGCTCAGGTGAGATGATCTATAGCTCTGTGCTCAGGTGAGATGATCTATAGCTCTGTGCTCAGGTGAGATGATCTATAGCTCTGTGCTCAGGTGAGATGATCTATAGCTCTGTGCTCAAGCTTAGGTGAGATGATCTATAGCTCTGTAATCAAGTGAGATGACCTATAGCTCTGTGCTCAGGTGAGATTATCTAAAGCACTGTGCTCAGTTGAGATAATCTATAGCTCTCTGCTCAGGAGAGATGATCTATAGTTCTGTACTCAGGTGAGATGATCTATAGCTCTCTGCTCAGGTAAGATGATCTATAGCTCTGTGCTCAGGTGAGATGATCTATAGCTCTGTGCTCAGGTGAGATGATCTATAGCTCTGTGCTCAGGTGAGATGATCTATAGCTCTGTGCTCAGGTGAGATGATCTATAGCTCTGTGCTCAGGAGAGATGATCTAAAGCTCTGTGCTCAGGTGAGATGATCTATAGCTCTGTGCCCAGGTGAGATGATCTATAGCTCTGTGCTCAGGTGAGATGATCTATAGCTCTGTGCTCTGGTGAGATGATCTATAGCTCTGTGCTCAGGTGAGATGATCTATAGCTCTGTGCTCAGGTGAGATGATCTATAGCTCTGTGCTCAGGTGAGATGATCTATAGCTCTGTGCTCAGGTGAGATGATCTATAGCTCTGTGCTCAGGTGAGATGATCTATAGCTCTGTGCTCAGGTGAGATGATCTATAACTCTGTGCTCAGGTGAGATGATCTATAGCTCTGTGCTCAGGTGAGATGATCTATAGCTCTGTGCTCAGGTGAGATGATCTATAGCTCTGTGCTCAGGTGAGATGATCTATAGCTCTGTGCTCAGGTGAGATGATCTATAACTCTGTGCTCAGGTGAGATGATCTATAGCTCTGTGCTCAGGTGAGATGATCTATAGCTCTGTGCTCAGGTGAGATGATCTATAGCTCTGTGCTCAGGTGAGATGATCTATAGCTCTTTGCTCAGGTGAGATGATCTATAACTCTGTGCTCAGGTGAGATGATCTTTAGCTCTGTGCTCAGGAGAGATGATCTATAGCTCTCTGCTCAGGTGAGATGATCTATAGCTCTCTGCTCAGGTGAGATGATCTGTATGTTGTATATTTTAGATTACAATATTAATTATGACTATTTCGGCAGTAACCTCCAATGAGTTAATATATATATATATATATATATATATATATATATATATATATATATATATATATATATATGTTACAAAACAATTTAGTATTGTCTCATCGGTAATCTCCCATATACTTGTATTATTTTTCAATAGTTCTAATCAGGTGATATCTTTTTAAACACAGCGGATTATGGTTGTGGAGTTAAGAGGATTCAGTTTGGAAAAATATATATAGATTTATTAAACATTAAACAAGCTACTAACAAATGATATACAACTTAACTATACACAAAACCAACTCTCTGATATTATATGAAATAAAATCTACTATTTTACTTAGTTTTTAACCCTATGGATACAAATCTAACAGTGAAATCTATTACAAAGTACAGTGAACCAACATGGACCAATTATGCAGCATAGGTTACTAACAAACGGTTATTTAATATAATCTTAGCCAATATTACCATTAAAATTATATCCGGATACTTAGAAATCTATAGCAATTAATCAGATTTAAAGGTATAGCTGTAGCCAGTAAACAATTTAAATAAAATAAAATAAAACTTTTATTGTGCCTCAACAAATTTCAGCCTTAGAGAATACAATACCACTAAAATTAAATATATTTAAACGTAATGCCCAGGGTCTTCCTTACAATAAACTGATTTCAATAAACACTATCTATGACAAGATTTATTGTACTATTTGGTGAATTAGATTCTTAGAGAAATATAACCTTGCCTATAGGAGTAAGTACATATAAAATAAACTGGGTCTATAATTTATCTAATATAAATCTTAAATGCCACAAATGCTTAAATACAATTATTTACTTTTTATACTTCAGAACACAGAAAAAAACCGCAGACTTTTTCACTCAACTGCTTCAATTGCCTTCTAACTTACTACAGAACACAGAAAAAACCCACAGACTTTTTCACTTAACTGCTTCAATTGCCATCTAACTTACTACAGGTTGCCTTCTGGAAAACAGCTTCATTATATTTTACCTACTAAGTTGTTTTATTGTATGTGTTTGTATATTTAGTGATAAATAGTTTAAGCAGCTCTTGTCTATTTATCTGTCTATTTGTCTTAATGTTTTTATTTCACCCCTTGTATGTCTGTCTTATCTCTGTAATATTTTGGTTTTTTTATGTGTTTTTTTTTGGTTTCTGCATGATTGACCCTTAGCTTAAAATGTCCATAAATGTACCCTCCCATTCATTTTAACACACTTTTGTTGGGCCATCATTAACCAATATATCTCTCTCCCTTTACGCATTCTCTTTCCGAACACAGAAAAAAACCACAGACTTTTTCACTCCACTGCTTCAATTGCCATCTAACTTAATACAGGTAGCCTTCTGGAAAACAGCTTCCCTCCCACCCTACCCCTCACCCCACCCAACCCAAGCTCATATCCTCATTTCCTCATTTATAGATAGTCTCCCACACAACTTTCACTCTCCTGAATTGACAGGTGCAAACACTGATCAGCACATCCTTCCATTCCCTTAACCCCATAGAATACACAGTACTTTTATTATATTATGTTTCATATACCTTTTGTTCCCTTATGCAATTGTTACAGTAATTCTGTGTCTTATGTTTTTAACTGGTTCCCAATTCTGTAAAAATGCTCAATATATTCATATTCCTTTTTGCTACCCTTTGTCTCTATAACAAACTACACTATTCAATTACTCCTTCTCACTCTCCACCTGCACTGTTCATTAGCCCATCTCTCTTAAACTCACCTTACTTTTCTACTCATGAACTTTACCTATTCCTAAACACTCTCTCTACCCCCTGCAGCTCATCTCAAAAGCAGTCTCACTACTGCAAATCTGTATCTCATCTCATGTCACTCTCCCTCTTGCTTCTACTTACTGCTGGTGACATCTCCCCTAATCCTGGTCCCCAACCACTGACAAGCCGTGCACATCCATGTATACCATCCCATAGACTCAGAAAACAAAACTCTGCACACCTTACTCACATTCCTCTTGCATCTAAAGCCACTACCCCTTTCACTTGTGCACTCTGGAACTCTCGCTCTGTTTGCAACAAACTCACTTCTATACATGACCTCTTCATCTCCCGCTCCCTCAACCTTCTGGCCCTAACAGAAACCTGGCTCTCTCCCCTAGACACAGCATCCACTGCTGCTCTGTCACATGGGGGTCTCCACTTCAGCCACACTCCTAGGTCTGGTAATAGACAAGGAGGTGGTGTAGGTATTTTACTTTCCTCTCGTTGCACCTTTCAACAAATACACCCTATCTCTTCCCTCACTTTTCCCTCATTCAAAACCCACATGATTCGCTTATTCTCCCCTCTCTCTGTACGTGTTGCAGTCATATACCGACCCCCTGGCTCCGCAACTCAATTTCTAGATCACTTGGCTGCCTGGCTACCCTATTTCCTTTCCTCAGACACCCCTGCCCTCATTCTTGGCGACTTCAACATCCCCCTTAACAATCCCACTGCCTCAGCTGCTAAACAACTTCTGCAACTCACTTCCACTTTCGGTCTGTCACAATGGACTGATTCTCCCACTCACAAAGACGGTCACTCTCTTGACCTGATCTTTAGCTATCGATGCACTCTCTCAAACTTCTCAAACTCCCCTTTTCCTCTTTCTGACCACCATCTCCTTACCTGCAACATATCATCCCTTCCTCAAACTCTCCCACCTTCTACTCCTCACACCAAACTTCACAGAAGCATTAGGTCTTTAGATCAGCAACAACTTGCTAATTCCCTTAAACCGCTCCTCTCATCCTTCCCCTCCTTTTCCTGCCCTGAACAATCTATCTGCCACTATAATTCCACCCTTATATCCGTCATTGACAATCTCGCCCCTCTTACCACTGCTCGGAAATCACACACTCATTCCCAGCCCTGGCATACTCCTCTGAAACGGTACCTACGCAGATGTTCCCGTACTGCTGAACGGCATTGGAGAAAATCACGGAGTTCAGCTGATTTTCTTCATTACAAATTCATCTTGAACTCCTACTACTCTGCCCTTAATCTCCACAAGCAACACTACTTCTCTACTCTTATCTCTAATCTTTCTTCAAACCCAAAACTTTCAATACTCTCCTCCGCCCTCCCCCACTTCCTAATACAACTTCTCTGTCAGCTCAAGACTTTGCCAGTCACTTCATTAACAAAATTGACTCCATCAGACATGAAATCAGCTCTCAACACAATTCCATTCTCTCCCCGCTCAAATACTCTCACTCAACCACAACCCTCATAACCTGAAACTTGGTTCATTCTCCCCTGTTACTGAGGAAGAAGTTTCAGCACTTATACTGCTCTCTCACCTCACTACCTGTCCCCTTGACCCTATCCCCTCACAGCTGCTCCCCTCTCTCTCTGCTACCCTTACCCCTATACTAACACACATTTTCAACCTCTCCCTCAGCACTGGTACATTTCCCTCATAGATGAAACATGCACTGGTCACACCTATCCTCAAAAAACCTTCCCTTGATCCTACCTCCCCATCCAACTACCGCCCTATTTCCCTCCTCCCTCTTGCTTCAAAGCTTCTCGAAAAACTAGTATATGCACGCCTATCCCATTTCCTTACGTTAAACTCCCTTCTTGACCCGCTGCAATCTGGATTTCGTCCCTATCACAGAGAAAGCTATTGTTAAGGTCACCAATGACCTACTTACAGCTAAATCAAAAGGCCACTTCTCTCTGCTTATCCTCCTTGATCTGTCCGCAGCCTTTGACACTGTCGACCACCCTCTTTTGCTCCAAACCCTCCAATCCTTCGGCATCTGTGACACAGCCCTTTCATGGCTCTCTTCCTACCTGTCAAACCGTACCTTCAGTGTAGCCTTCTCTGGGGCCTCCTCTGCCCCGTCACCACTTTCTGTCGGAGTACCGCAAGGCTCTGTCCTCGGTCTCCTTCTCTTCTCAATCTATACGTCATCACTAGGTTCCCTAATTAAGTCCCACGGTTTCCAATATCATTTGTATGCCGATGACACCCAAATCTACTTCTCTGCACCAGAACTATCTCCTTCCTTGCTAACCCGTGTCACTAACTGTCTTTCTCACATCTCTTCCTGGATGTCCTCTCACTACCTCAAGCTAAATCTCTCCAAAACTGAGCTCCTCATTTCCCCCCTTCTTCCAAAATCTCCACCCCCAATATCTCTATAACTGTTGACAACTCCATCATTACCCCTAACCCGCATGCCCGATGTCTCGGGGTCACATTTGACTCAGATCTTTCCTTCACTCCTCACATTCAGTCCTTGGCTACAGCCTGCCGCTTCCACCTTAAAAACATCTCTAAAATTAGACACTTCCTTACACAAGACACAACTAAGATTTTAATCCACTCTCTCATTCTTTCCCGCCTTGATTACTGCAACTCTGTCCTCTCTGGTCTCCCCACCTGCCTCCTAGCTCCTTTACAATCCATAATGAATGCCTCTGCCAGACTCATCTTCCTTACACGTTGCTCTTCATCTGCTGCGCCTCTCTGCCAATCCCTTCACTGGCTTCCTCTTGCCTCTAGGATCAAACACAAAACTCTCACTCTTACATACAAAGCCCTCAACTGCACTGCTCCCCCCTACATCTCAGACCTTGTCTCCAGATACTCTCCCTCCCGTCCCCTTCGCCCTGCTCATAACCTCCTACTCTCCTCCTCTCTTGTCACCTCATCACACTCCCATTTACAGGACTTCTCAAGACTGGCTCCCATCTTGTGGAACTCTCTGCCTCACTCCACAAGACTCTCTTCTAGTTTTAAAAGCTTCAAGTGCTCCCTAAAGACTCTACTGTTCAGGGACGCATACAACCTACGCTAACCTTTCCTAATACCAGTTCCTCTCCTCCACTGCAATCCCCTGAACCCTCTTAGCATGTAAGCCTAAAAGTCCAGCTGTTTGTAGATCACCTTCTTAAGAGCTGACTACAACAGTGCAACTCTTGGCAGGGCCCTCTACCCTATAATTGTTTTGTTGTACTCCCCCTTTGTTTATAGCGCTGCAGAATCTGTTGGCGCTCTACAAATAACCGATAATAATAATAATAATAATAGTAATAATAATATCAACAGGAAGATGGGCCCTTTTACAGAAACATCTATCATCATCTTCTAGCACACTGTCGTTAAAGAGAGTTTGTGCAACACGTTGGTCATCTCGTCAGGATGCGTGTAAAAGCTTAAATCGCAATTGGCCACAAGTTATTGCTGCACTAAAGAGCATTGCAGAAGATGATGAAGAAAAAGACAATACACACACAGAAGCTGAAGGTTATCTTAAACAAATGGAACGCTTTGAGACCGCTATTATGGCCACTGTGTGGGAATCTTTCCTCGAAAGATTCAATGCAGTTAGCAAGACCATCCAAAGTGTTGATATTGACATCGGTACTGTGATTGAACTGTATGGATCACTCATACAGTTTGTCAAAGATTGCAGAGAACTATTCAGCACTTATGAAGCCTCAGTACTGACAAAATCTATTTAAAAGGATTATGAATTTAACACAAAGAGGAGACGACATCCACCTTTAAGTGCCAGATCAAGCGAAGAAAACAATGGTCAACAAGATTTTAAAATCAACACCTTTTATGTCATCTGTGACAGTTTGATAGCTGAGCTCAGCAGAAGGAAATCAGCTTACAGTGATTTTTATGGTCTGTTTGACTTCATACCCAAAATTTCAGAACTGGAGCCTTCTGTTGTAGTGGAACATGCAGAGAAACTAAGACAACACTTTAACAAAGACCTGGAAGATACATGGACGAATGTCTCCAATTTCGAGCACATTACATGATCTTAGAAAAAACAACATCTCATTCAGTGCTACAGCTGTACCAAAGGCTGTGTAAATCTGGTCAATACCAACTCTACCATAATGTTGATATTGTAATCAGAATGTTTTTGTGCACTACAGCAACAAACTGTTCTGCTGAGCGTTCTTTCTCTGCATTAAAACGTATAAAAACATATTTGCGTTCAACTATGGAAGAGGAGAGACTGAATGCATTAGCTCTGTTGGCTATTGAAACAGACATTGTTGATAATTTGAAGTATGATGACCTTATTGACCAGTTTTCAAAGCTAAAAACCAGACGAAAGCCAGTTTCGTTCTAAGGCTAAGTTAAGACCATTTTCATTGGAAGGCTACATCTAGCTCAGACTATTCTGTTCTGTTTTTTTATTAAGAGAGAGTTATTTTTTCAAATTTATAATATCCCTTTATTTTTAAATATGAAGAGTGAATGCAATTCTTCATACAGTGCATTTTCAAAAGTTTTAAGTGCACTTTATTTGTTTTATTGTTCATTGAAATTTTATATTAATGTTTGTTTGGTTTTAAGATTACCACTAGCACAGTTATTCTCTTAAAGTTTTTTTGGAGAACTTTATTTGCACTATTGTTCACTTGAAGTTTATCTTAATGTTAATTAGAAGAAGAGGGATTATTTAATATTTATTTATTTATTATTAATCTGTTAATTACAGTTTGATTTTGAAGTTTTACTTTATTGTCGTAACCTTATTGGTTTACTAATGCATCTTAACAATGTTCTTTTTTTTATTTCATTGAGCGATTGTGTGTATGAGTGTATCGTGTAAAAGGAGATATGAAAGGTGTGTGAATGGCCGGTAACAATGGTTCAAGCCTTGCCGTGGCGTTACTGCTCACATGTATACTGTGTGTGTACACATGTGCTAATTCAACCTACCTGAGACTGTATGCAAACTTTTTACGAGCCCTGGCTGGGGAAAATGTAATTTTAAAATGCAGCAGAAAAAAAAAATCACAACTCCCTAACCAAAAAAATGATATGTCAAAAAATGACCTAAATTCGGGGGGGGCAGCAGGATTCTAAATGCCTAGGGCAGCACAAAACCTAAATACGCCCCTGCAAGGGCAATCTCTGGATTGTTAAAATTATTGGCTGTTTTGCATTTCCTGGCAACCGGGTCATTTCAGGCAGTCTCTAGTGCTGTGGTGGGCATGAGCCAGCCTTCATTTTGCAGACATCTAAGGATTTTCTATTTCCGTGCCCAGGAATGTGCATGAATCGCATACAGTAAAGGCCTCATTTTATCAAGTAGCTGGTATGCCTAATGTTCTTGGTGCGATCGATTGCACCCATATAGCTCTAAGACCACCATCTTTAAGGGAGGAGCAATACAGGAATCTAAAAAACTTCAGGCCGTGTGTGATGCTAACCTTAAAATTTGGGCTGTACGGTCAGGATTTCCAGGTTCATGCCATGATTTCCACATTCTGAAACAATCTGCATTGTTTACGTCATTTGAACGTGGAGACATGCTACATGGTTGACTATTGGGTGAATATAACATTATTTTCTTCTGTGTTATTGTAACAGTTAAATCTATTTTCTGTTTAAATGAATATATGTATGAAATCAAAATGGATATTATAATATCCATTTATTTTTTTAAACTTTTTTTTTTTATTGAGGTAACAATAAAATTAAGGTACAAGCACATTAAACATGGTTACAAAAGGTATCATGAGTATTAACACTAAGTAGACACCACATCAGATTGAAATGATACATGACAAACTCATTAAGTAATATATTTCTGCACCTCGTTTTGCTTTTAAAACTTCTTTGTGTTACCCATGTCAGTCAGATCCACTGGTGGGACCATAGCCTTCAGAGTTCCTAAGAGGACAAGGACACATGAATTAAAGTCAAATAGCTTCAGTTAACATCAGACAAAATAACTAGCAAAACTTTTGTTTCAAAACAATCCGCAAATGACACTGCTGGGATCTAAGATGCAGGAGATGACACAGAATATAAATGAATATCATGGTAGGGCCCGAAGAGCAGGCTCAAGGCTCTTCGGACTGGGCAGAGACTGCGTAACTCTGCCTAAAAATTAATACCAGTAGCTCCTGGTAGCGACTATTCAGGTGGGCGCTTTGCAGCAACTTTATTACAAGAATTGAGGGCCTGTGTTAACCATATTATTTGTGGGGGCCTATGTAATATATAAACCTGTGCAAACGGGTGGGCATAAATCTATGTTACTTGCGGGAGAAAGAGTACATCTCATATACAGTAGGTCAAAATAGGGACTCGTACAGTATGTTCTTATCGTGTCCAACAATACTCCAGCCGTATATAGCTAAGTGTAGTGGTATAAGTACTGGTATAATAGTAAGGCATAAACAGGAGAGAAAATTGTAGAGGGTATAATGTAGAAGCTTCAACTTGGCCAAACAAAGAGCCTATACAAAAACATGCAGCCCACTTTATATGTACCTCCAATACTAAAACCTGGAAGCCTAATTACAGTGAGCATTCTTGTCTAGCATAAATGTATAAAGCTCCCTACAAATAGTGATCCCTAAAATCTGTATATATTTCTGAAATACACCGATATATCTAAGTCAATATTAGACAGGCATGATACTGTATAGCATTAGTCTGGTGTAGAATTAGTATAACCAGGGGACCCTTGCATGATGCCTATAAGAATTAGTGACCTAAGGACTTTATAGAAGGTGTTATGGCTGTTAAGGGTAAATTAAATAGAGATTATTGAAAGTGGGATCCCCCTCTACTTCAAGTACTACCATAATGCTATTGAATAAGCCGAACCATAATAATATACACATACAATATCTAGGATAAAGCATGTAAACACACACATACAATAGTATTATACATTAAAGGCATTTAAACAGTTACATACTTAGGAACTATCATAATGCACAATTTATATTGTAGATCCTAAAAGGGAACATCTAGCAAGGAAAACAAGTTATGATACTACTCAAAGTCTCCATTTACATAAAGTCTCCGGGAAATGAAGTATCTACTAACAGAAAATACCTGACATGTTAGAGTCTCGTGGCAAAAGATAAAGAAACCCAATGGTAAATATAGGAAAATAACGTATGGAGCATTGCAAACAGATTAACGAAAATGCTGGAACTGTGTAAAAAAATTTTTTTTTACCGCTCGCCTTGTTTTATGGGGTATTGAGATCATCCCACACCTATTGAATCAAATAAAAGTTGGCCGTGTATGGTCTCTTGGTGCGAAACTGACCCACTGACAAGTTGTAGGGCTGCAGATTGAAGAAGATGTCCAGTTACAGCTAAGTGATAGTTCTCCAGAAAAGTCAGATACAGATCCAACTGTACAGAACCACGGTACTTGGTGCTTACTGTTACACTGAAGCTGATCAGGCTCATGGAAGCATCATGCCGTGCCTCTATCGGGAGTATTATTAGATCCACCATTAAATGACTGCAAGGACTCAGATCTCGCTCCAAAAGGTCAGTTGCACCCCTCCTAAGAGCTCCCGGCCAGGCACAACGATCAGGTGTGAGTCAGTCATCTGGCACAGAATTGCTAGCGGCAAAGTAGTGTTGCGCTCTGGTGATTTGTCTAGATGTGCTGATCCAATTGGTTCTAGTCCTGTCTCTGAGCACCTAGCTATTGGCTTAACCGACTCTGGCACCCCACTCAGCTGATATATGTGCTTGTGACTTACAGGTGGGGTCTCCAATGGTTGCATTTTTTGCTCCGTTATATTCATATGTGATCGGGCGCTGGATGATATGTAATGCTTCGGGCCTGTTGCTTCTCTCAGAGGGTCTTCCTGGGTTTTTCGCTGCATAAGGAGAATTAGCTTATCAAATCTGCAACACACCTGTTGCTCAAAATCGTTTAGAAGGGTACACAGGGCTATGTTTAGGCCCTCTCTCTCAGGAATAGCCATATTGAACTGGATTACCCATGTTCACGGGGGGGGGTGCTCGTGAGCATTCTAGGCCGCACTTTAGTATATCTTCTGTCACAGTCTGGCCTAGGAAGTCCTTATCGCCAAAATATTCATATGTAGCTGCTCTGTCTGAAGTTAGACCCTTAGAAACAGCCTTGTTGGTGCAAGTTTCTGCTGGATTCAAATGATATTTAGTTAGTTCTGCATATCACTACAGGAGCTAAATAGGAAAGCGACTTCTCATGACCGTGGTTAGACACGCCCCCATCCATTTATTTTTAATTTTACATTTTTATGTAGATTAACTTTTTTCAAATGTATATACCTTACATCAATAAATATCCAAAAGATAAATATTCATTAATAAAAATAATTTTCATTTTGAAATCTCTTTTTTTATGTAATAATTTTGTTTTTTGTATATATATTTTTTCACATTTTTATTTTATAAATTCCATAGATATTTATCAATTCCTTTTTTAACTTTTTTTTACATGTAATATTTTTTAAAAAAATTAGGTGACAGTGGTTATCCATGTAGGCCATGGCTTTTGACCCCAGTACCATCGCCTCATACACGTGCAGAATTAAAATTTAATGAGTCACATTGTACCACAAGAAGTGCTATAGAGAGAACTTTTGGTGTGTTAAAGATGCGATTTAGGGTGTTGGACCGTTCAGGAGGAGACCTGCAATACTCACCTGAGAAATGCAATGACATTATTCTTGTCTCCTGCATGTTGCATAATATTGCCATTTCACAAGGAAACCTAGAGGAGATGTGTCCAGAGGATCCTATAGATGGTATTTATGTCCCACAAGACATATTAAACAGACACACTACTAGGGCCGGTGTTCAAAACAGTATTGAAAAAAATAAAAAGAAATTTTTCATGAAAGTTTTTGGTTTTTTTATTTTTGTTTTTGTTGATAAAAGAAATCCAATTGTATTCTATTAATAAAGTTTTAAAAAATCTACACATTGTATTTTTTCATATTTATTATTACTTTTATTATTTAAACAATATTTATTTATATTCAACATTTTAGAACATTTATCTATTTTCTATATAAACTGCAATATAGAATAAATTAGAGTGAACAACTTTTCACAAAACAACCCAAACAAAATTTTCTTTAAAACAAGAAAAAGTGCAAAAATATGAGAATAGAAAAATTATTTATCATTGATTTGAATATCTTCTATTCATAATTTCTAATTGTTTTGTGTAATAACCCCTCTTAAGTTCAGAATCAGCTTTTAGTATTGCATTTCTTTCTTTTTGCAATCTTAACATTTCTTTAAAAAATTCACTTTGCTCATTCAGAAATGACAAAGCCGTGTCGGTAAGGTTTTGAATGTCTTTACCCCTGCCTGGTACATCTTGTTGGTATCTCACATCTACATGTCTTTCATCTTCGTCTGATTCATTGACCATTTGATTTTGTGGTGTTTCAAAATCAGGTGGAGTTGGTCCCTCTGGTGTGTGTCCCTCTATCTGTGTCTCATCCTCATCTTCTGGACATATAGTATCCTCAACCAGGGGTTCCAAAGTGATTTCAACCTGTTCTTCTGTATAATACATGTAATTGATGTATTATTACCATATAACATACAGTAATATTTTAAGAAACCGAAGATTACATTTAAATTATTACATACCATCGAATAATGACATCGAACTGTCCTGCATAGTCTGTAGCAATGCACAAACACCTATAACAATGAAAATACATGCAACATTAGAATATGATATTTACGAATAGTAAATAAAAATAACAATGAAATAAAAATGTTTAATATTGTGGCTATCGACACCCTTTTGTGTTTAGACTACAAATTCAAATTCTGTGAAAGGGACCAAAAACACAATAATCTTCTAAATAAATTCATAAAGTAGATACCTCTTAAGTTATTCTTTGTTGAAGGTATAACTAGGTGTGTATCATGAACATGCCAGAGGCACTACATGACAGGAAATAGTAATGACATGTTGCTGTCTTGCTAAGGTATAACATTGTTGCTAAACTACTGCCACATATGTAATATAGCAGCAGAAACTTACAGACTAGACTAAAATGCAGACTTTACTGATTTTTAAACAAATATAACAATATTAATCTAAAGTATGGATAACATGTAATTATATTCTTTCTTAAAATGATATCTGATATATGAAAAAATATAGAAACCTAATGGATTTTATGTCCCTTTAACAGCCTCTAAAGCTGTGATGTTGAATTTTTGAATTAATGATGTTTTAACCAAAAAATTGAACATGATGATTATGTACAAATGTAGTTTATTAAATGTACATGTGTAATTTACCTTATAAAGATTGTTTATTCTAAATTTTAACATCGCTGCTCTAGGCCTGCAACTTCAGTTCATACATATTCCATTCAATATCAAAGTAGTCACTACAATTTCAAAGAAAAAAGAATCAAATAGAATAAATACATCTTGTATTTTAAAATAATGTTATAGTTTACATAAAAAAAAGATATCTACAGTTTGTTATCAAAAAATATACATTACAATACAAATTTAAGTAAAATTGATTTTAAATATGTACTTTCCTTTAGTACATATTCCAAAAATTAAATCAATTATTATTAAGAATGTATATTGAAATCCATATTGTTTGATAACTCAACAATTAAAAATGTTTATAAAGAAAAACTATTATTTTTTATAGTTATTCTAATTCAAAGTTCTTTTTTTTTAATTTACTCATCCATTGTATAATTATAACAATGTTGTTCCATTTAAACTTTCAAAGGGTTAATCTAATCATTCTAATGCTAAAAATTATTAAACCGTAAATTAAAATAGTCAATAGTTTCATTGCTATCATCTACAAACTATACATTAAAAATTTTTTTTACATAATAATAAATGAACATTCACTTACTGACGCCTTCTTCTCTTTGTGCTATTTCATGTGAGGTGGATGGTTGTGGCTCTTGTGAGGTGTTTTCGTGGTCAAAAGGTTGATCCTCCTGCGTATCTACCTCCTATTCCTCACGTCCCTCATTATGTTGCTTTAATGAGATAAATATACATGTATTAAAATAAAAAAAATCAATAATATTATAAACAAATACATTTCAAAATAACAAAAATATTAACTGACCTCTAAAATCCATAGTGTCCGAGGGAACATCAAGCCAACCACAACAGCATCACTCATCTGTGCATAAAACAGCTGTTTGAAGTCTGTTAATTCTGCCCTATATCCGGGGCCTCCACCAGTTCCTTTAGCAGATTGCTTTTCTCTGCATACCTTTTTCTTAATGTTTTTTCTAATATCGGTCACCCTCTTCCGACAGGCCCTTACATACTTCAGAAAACTTCCTTCTGCAGAAACATATAGACTTATTTGGGACCAAATAGCTCTCTTTCTCTGTGGGTTTACCGTTCTTGCTTGGTACCCAATAATTTCATCATAATATTCGATAACCAATTCAACCAAAATACAATTCTGCCGATGCTTGAACATTAAACTTCTCCCGCTTTTTGTCTTTCCAGCTTGGACAGATGCCATTGTAAAATTGAGCTATTAAATTGCGCAAAAAAGATATAATGTTTGACCCAAAATAAAGTTTCCTTTATAACGGTTTCAAATCAATATATCTATTTAGTAGTTGAAAAGGGGCGTATACAGATTTATTTTATTCTCAAAAGATCCCTATGCCGCATTTTCTATAGAATTGAATACAGTGTTTTCCATTTTATTTGGGTCATGGGATTTATATTTTTTTAATTTTTTAAATCATTCATTTAAAATACATTTGTAACTGTAAAGAAACAGAATCTTAATTATATTTAATAATCGTGCATTTTAAAGTTTATGCAATGTTTGAAAAATCAATAAAGTTTTATTGGACATTAGTAACAGTTATATACAGTATATATTACATTTGATATTGTTTTAAAAAAAAGTCCTTAATGTTGCACATTTCTATAAAATGTATCTTTTTATTTACATTTTATCTAAGAAAATATACATTGTACTTTAGGAAATAGCAGAAGTACAATACAATGTATTATTAAGTCAATGTGAAAACCAATAAAAAAATATATATATATTTAACGATATGCGTTAATTCTCAAAATTGTGCAGTTTTTAAACAAAATTAGTTCCCATAGTTAGTTCAGTTTAGAAGCATAGATAGATCCATTGAAAATGCCACGTTCAAAAAAATTCTCAATAGGAGAATAATTGATAATCTCATTTACATTGGAGAAATATTTCCCTAAAAAAAGGAAGGGTATTTTAACTTTAGAGCAGGACAGAAGAAATAGGATTCTTTGTGAGATGGCGCGTCGAGTGAGGAGAGTCTCTGGCCAAAATTGTACAAGAAAGCAATGCCTGATTAGAAGTTCCCTGACAAAAATGTAAGCATTATACTAAATGAATAATGTATCTTATAAAAAGAAATTTAGACATGTCGATTTTTTCTATTTTTTGTTATTGTTATTATAAATTTGATTGATGCTTTTTAGATATTCAAAGTAGTGAATTTCTTCATTACTATTGAAGAATACATGCCTTACATCACTATATAACAAAATTAAGTCTTTCTGTGTCTTTTCATTTTTATTATCATTCTTCAAAATGTATCTATTGAACTATGTATACATATTAACCAATCTATTGTGTAATTGTCTTAATGTGACCAAAAACTTAGAAAGTAATAAGATTAATGGATTAGTCTTGTAAGAATAGAATTGTTGATTAAATCAATAAAGAATTTGCTCTATTTGAAGATAAGTCATTTAGTTAATGAATTTAAATTAAAATTTTTGAAATATTTTTTAATAGTACAAATCATAAAATTTATAATTTAAACTGTGTTTCCATTTTCTTTTATTTAAAGTCAAAACAAGAAGAGGCCCAGGTTACCTTTGCCCCATTAAGATGACTTCTTCCAGTTCTGGGGGGGGGGAATCAGACCCACTGCCCATGGTATTCATGGACAATGATGGGACTGATAGAACAGGTATGAAATAAATAAATCAATTTAAATCAAATTTTTATTTTGTATTTTATTAAAGGAAGACATAGGAGGCCAAATCTTCAGGCGAGGCCATTAAACAATAATGACTCTAATGATGCTGAAGAACAGGAAATTCCATACATTCCAGGTATTTTTTTATATTTTGTATAACTTAAATTTGGTTTAAATAAAGAGTATATTTAACATGAATTTAAAATTATATAACTATTCATCTAAATAGATAAACATTGAAGAAATTTCACGTGATGAGTCCGATGAGGCGGAAGTGCAGAATAGTAATATTGATATTGAACAAGAGGTTTAAAAGGATGACGATTTGGCGCAAGAGGAAGAGGTGGAGCAAGATGAATAGGAGGGACAAGAGGAAGAGCAGGTGCAATCAGGAACAGAAGTTGAAACACAGTTGAGAATATAACCTATTATCCTTCCAAACAAAAATCAAAAACAAAATTCATGGTTTTATTAATGTGTTAAACTTAAGTAAAGTAACTAAGAGGGAATAGAAAATGACCTAGATAATGTATTATTTTTTTCATTTTCTATGTCATTCTATATTTAACTCTCTCTCTATATCTTTTAATATATATATATATATATATATATATATATATATCATTTTTTTAAATTTTGTTTTATAATATATATATATTTTTAAAATTTTTATATATATATATATATATATATATATATATATATATATATATAGATGATAGATAGATACATAGATAGATAGATAAAAAAATTACATCAATATTTCAAAAATAGAGAGACAGAGAGAGAGAGAGAGAGAGAGAGAGAGAGAGAGAGAGAGAGGAATTCTAGAGTTACAAAATCAATATAAGATTCTAAAATTATGTTTTCATTTACAGCTATACAAGAAAAAAAGACGCACAGATGAGGTGCAGGATTAGGACTCTGCTTCCCCACAATACTATGACTGTAATTAATGTATCAATGTATATATTTATCGCATTTTGAAAACTTTTATAATGTTCTTGCTTATTCTTGAAAGACCAATGTGTTATTGTTTCCTTTAAGAATTGCAATAAAAAAGATTTACATGTATCATTTCAATAATTCATTTTATTTAATTTATTTTTTGTTATAGTTCCTGAGGATGATAAAATTTGGGTAAACAAAAGAGGACTTTTAGAAATCTTGCTTAAAGCAGAAACTGGACTCATGTAATTACTCTGCAGTGAGGAAAATGAGAATGAGATACGAAAAAATGTAAAAATATTTTTGTATATTATTAAAACCTTTATGAATGTGAGGAAAAAATATTTTTTTATTTTTGTTATTAATAAAAAATTAATATATGATTTGAATATAAATATTTCTTGTCCTATTCATTACTATCATTAATAAAGTTATACTATCTTAGTCAAAAGCTAACAAATTAGAGCTCAATCTAAGACGTGTCACCATTTCAAGTTTTTAGAATAGGATTCAAATTGTCTGCAGGGGGGTGTAAAGGAGATAAACGATAGTGGACTTTGTATTGTGTAGCATTGGTTAAACCATATTTTAATTTCTTTAACTTGAAATATAAATATTTTTTTGGAGATTTCAATACCATGGCCCCTATTTAACAAAGTCTGGCGGACCTGATCTGACAGTGCGGATCAGGTCCACAAGACCTCGCTGATTACGGAGAGCAATACGCTCTCTGTATTCAGCATTGCACCAGCAGCTCACAAGAGCTGCTGGTGCAATGCCGCCCCCTGCAGACTCGCAGCCAATGGGCCGCCAGCAGGGGGAGTGTCAATCAACCCGATCGGGTTGATTTCCGGCGATGTCTGTCCGCCTGCTCAGAGCAGGCGGACAGGTTATGGAGCAGCGGTCTTTGTGACCGGTGCTTCATAACTGCTGTTTCTGGTGAGCCTGAAGGCTCGCCAGAAACACGGGGCATCAAGCTCCATTCGGAGCTTAATAGATAGGCCCCAAAGTATTAGATAACATGGTTTATAATAATGGAAAATAAAAAAGAAATTACATTTTATTACATTAATATAAAAAAATATAATTAAATATGCTAAAACACGTTCATCTATATTTTAAAACATAATTTCAATAAAAAAAAAATAAGACCAAAAATAGACGCATTTCAGAGACGATGTAATGATAAATTAGGCACATATATTATAATAACAGCGAGATTTATCATAAATACGCTGCATCTCGACTTTGGAAATTAGCGTGATAATACGACCCATTTTATGATATATATTGGCGCACAAGTCGGATTTCACAAAACAATGATAAATGGAACCCATTATGACTAGCCAAAATTACACATACTTCAGAGTCTTTGATAAAAATTTTAACTTAGGCAATCTATACTCTTGCGACTAAACAACTACATAAAAAAGGAAATAAAAAAACAAACAAAAACAAAACACTGCATAGAAGAAAAAAAAAAAGCAAATCATCCTACACTCCTCGAGGGCTTCACCAGTCAAGGGCTATATCCTATCTTTGTCCCTCTCATCCAGGTCCATCCATTGTTGTAGAAACAACACCTCTTCTATAATTAACAGTAAAAATGCTACTATTTTCTGCATTGGGGATATGGATTGAATTTGGATTGCCAGAGGCCATGTTAATATTACTTTTAGCCGTTTACCAAAATAAGCTCTAACTTGTTTTTCCTGCAATTATTTATTATCTTGTAACTCTACTGTCATTTGTAATTTTAAAATATTCACAAATTCTGATATACTAGGAGCAACCGGAGATCTTCAGTCCCTGACGATTAAATTGCATGCTGCCAAAATGGCCATATTTATCAACTGCTGATCTCCCATGATTATAGGATTAAGGAGCAAAAAAAAAATATGTAATAGGGAGTGAGTGTGAAATTGTTTTGAAGTATATTATTCAGCCAAAAATTGATCTTATCCCAGTACTGTCTGATTTTCCGACAAGCCCACAAGCAATACATAATATCTGCCTTCTCGGCTTTGCATTTATAGCATTTACCTTTTTGATTGTTCTGTGACCATTTATTGATTCTATTAGGAGTAAGATAGAATTTATTTATCACTTTCAGTTGTGATTCCCTCCAGGTAATTATTGTTGTAGCCGTTTCAGATAGGGTTACACTTTTCAATATAACTTGAATCTTTATGTCTGGTAAATATTTAATGAATCCCTCTTCAGCTTTTTACATATTTTAGCCCACGTTTGGTCAAAAGAACTTTGTACCAGACTGCAATTGAACGCATACCTGTTTTATACAGGGCCGGCACTTGTGCAAGCAGAATAGGCAGCCGCCTTAGATCACCCCAGCAGGGGGGTGCAGAGAGCGGGAGGTGCCAAAGTGGATCTGCCTGAAAGCATGAGTAAAAATGTTTGTTGCCATATGCTACAGCTGCCTGTAGGGTGCGCATACACAGGAGGAGTCAAGACACAGCTCAATAAGCATTATCTATCTGCGCCCCTGGCTGTAATTTCCTACATGGCTACATTGCTAGTATGTTGGTGTGTGCCGTATGGAGCTTGCTTGCACTGCCTAAGCCTAAGACAGTCAGTGAGGGCTCTGAGAGGGAAATCATGCTTTGGATGCCTGGTGCTGCGTGACTCACTGACATCACTCTAAGTGAAAAATGACTTGAGCCACATGAGTGACACCCAGATGGCCAGAACGGTACTGAAGGGAGGTAGGATGGCAGGGATCTGAGAGCAGGGGTCTGGGGACGGGCAGAAATTATAATGCACTGGGCTTTGCATGTGAGGACAGTGTTGCGTGTGAGATTTGACCGGACAGTTTTAAGTGCACAGTTGTTTTAGCTCTCTGCAATTCTGCCTATCTTCAAACTTTTGTTCAGGGAGAGAGCATGGGGTTCGTCTTCTAAAGTTGTAGAGAGAGACAATAAATTAACTGGGAGAAGGAGGAGAAGGAAGCCAGCAGCGTGGAATGCCTGCTCATTTCTTTTTTTTTTTGTAAGCATCTTTGCCCCCTTCCTCTGACATATGAGCTGCAATGGACCTACACCTTCCTGCCCTGCCATATGTAAGAGCCAGAGCTGTGAACCTTACTACAGTTTGTGAATTCCTTGTCATTACTTTAGTCTAGGAAATCAAAGTATTTAACCCCTTGCTCACCATAGAGGGCTGTCAAACCTTATGTTAGTAGTAGATGTGCAGCCCTCTAAGGCAGTCAAGTGCTTAAATAATTTGATTTAAAAGTTTACTTATTATAATAATAATAATAATATAAAAACATTTTTTTTAATGTTATGCAAACACCTTTACTGCAATAAAATGTTAAATGGTATATGCATCTTTAAAAGGAGGGTTCATATTTTAATGTTTTCTCTTTTTTGAGGTTTTATAGTAAAATGAATATATCTAAATATTCTAGTAAAATTTTGGGCTAGTGTTTCCCCTTAAATGGTAAAAAGAATTCACATCTGTGTGTGTATCTATTGTTTTTAATAACTTAAATATATATTAATCCCCCATGTGTGTGTATATAATGCGTTTAATACCCACCCCCCACTGTCGCATCCCTCCAGTTCTTAGCTTTGGTGTCCAGTATTTTTGTGGAGGACACCTGGCAACCCTGGCCAACAGCGGCAGAGTGATTATGGTGCGGCCCGGGAGCAGCACTGTAAGTGACTGGTGATTTTTTTGAACTGAAGTTTGGCAAGGGGCTACCTGCCTTCTGTTATACTGTACATATTGGTCAGTACTAGCTGTGTCCCTGTGGTTAAACGTTTTTAATATGCATGTGTCTAGTATGTTCTGTAAATGCCCCAGGTGTATAATTATTAAACATGGCTTACATTAGTTCAACGTGCTTGTCCTGATGCACCCACCTCCACACACATAGATACATACATAAACTTACATATAAACATATACACACACACACACACACACATACTCAGTTACACACTACAAACATACACCCATACACTCACATACACTACTCACACACATACGGACCATTACAGACACAAACTTACATACACGTACATACACATACATACACATTCACACACTATATATACATACAGTATACGCGTCGCATATACTCACACACATACATACATTACTCACACACATACGCACCATTACACACTCACACACACTTACATACAAGCACAAACACACATACATACACATTCATACACTATAAACATACTCACATACATACATACACTACTCATACTCACCATTACACACACACTTACATACAAACACATACACACGTACATACACATTCACACACTACAAACATACTCACATACATACATACACTACTCATACGCACCATTACACACACTTACATACAAACACATACACACATACATACACATTCACACACTACAAACATACTCACATACATACATACACTACTCATACGCACCATCACACACACACACTTACATACAAACACATACATTCACACATGCAAAGATAGACATATACTAATATGCTAATGACTCCTCCTCTCTAATGCCTCTGTATGTTGGAGTACCTCAAGGATCTGTTCTGGGTCCTCTACTCTTCTCCATTTATAAATTAGGGAGCGATAGTAAGCGCTGGGTAGCTTAAAAGGCTAGAAGCTTGAAGATTTAGCAGATGATTTATTCCATATACAATAAAATAAAATCACAGATAAAATGTTAAAATACAATGTTGTAATAGAATACAATGTTCATATAGAAAATATTATAATAAAATCCATGGATCCATGAAATTCTTATGAGGTACAGAAATTATATTGAACTGGCTATGCAAATCGTAAAATAAGAACTGATGGCTGCTATATCCAAAGTAGCAAGTGTGAGTCCACAATAAATGGACTGGTATGTTGGTTGCCTGATGGTGGAATCTAATAAGTGACTAGCCTACTAGTGAGTAGTATAACGTGTGATGTAGGGTGGTGTGACTCGTGTATACAAATATTGTGAAGTCGGGGGGCGGAGCCGACTGCCGACATGGACGGTCGCAACTAAACTGAGCTCCGTGTTAAGTGAAGCTAGGGAGCACCTATAAAGTATGCCAAACTAAGAGAAACATACTCAAACTTGCTCCGTTACACAGCACATCTGCCAGTGGCACAGCTTAAGCGATAATTGTGACTCAGCATCGGCCCTAAGATCAAGTTCTTTGAAAACATCGGAAAGTTCCGGCATCAGCCGGCCTGGGCCTTAAAACAACGTTTACCGGGCGGACCGCTGCAAATGAGATCCTCACTGAGGTAATTAAACACCCACCGCACCGAGCATAGCATACTATTCAGAAGCTGAGATACTAAATAAAACACACAGCAACAGATAAGCCACCACTGCAGGCCTTATTAAACGAAGCGCGCAGTGCGCGCGAACAACAGAGGAGCCTAATCACTTACGCACATTTGCCTAAAATAAAGCATCACAACATTTACTAGCCACAACACTAGTGAGGGCTAATTGGACTTACGATTCAAAAGCTTTCCTAACGAACTTCACATACCGCAGAAACTAAGGGCCAAAACCGCCATTAACCCCTCGTGCAGGGCTGCTCTTATTGCAATACGCATCTGGCTCACACGCTACAGACATCAAACGTACTAACCCCTTTAACTATAACTTAAAGCTTCAGATATCATCCCACATGGCAGCCAGAAGACAATTAAAAGGGGATAAAATGCCGAAAACTCCTTCTAACATGGGGTCCAAACTTAATACTTATTTCAAGGCATTAAGCCCATCACAAGGCCCAGATACAGATTCTGAACAAGATTCCACTACGACTGTAAACTCTGCTGAGAACCCAGATAGCCATAATGCTCCACTTACTAAAGCAGACATCAATTCCTTACCAACTAAGGAAGACTTCACTGCATTGATTCAACATGTGGGGAAAATTCTAAAGGAAGGACTTGCAGAAGTCAAAAAAGAAATAGCAGAGCTTGGAGAAAGAATGGAATACTTAGAGGAGCAGGCTAATGATACTAATAACACTATAGATGAACACTCACGATGCCTCTCCATTCATGACATCCAACTACAACAACTTAAAAGCCAGCTTGAAGACTTGGATAACAGAGGAAGGAGGCAAAATCTGCGAATCAGAGGAGTGCCAGAGAGCATTACAGGAGAGCATATACCTCAATACCTTCAGAATTTGTTCAAATTCCTGACAAACGACCCCACTTCCTTACCTCTTCAACTAGATAGGGCCCACAGGGCCTTGAGGCCTAGACCAAAAGATTCGGAACCTCCCAGAGACATTGTTTTAAAATTCCACAAATACCAAGACAAGGAGGTAATAGCCCAAGCAGCCAGGAAAATCTCCCCAATCACTTTTGAAGGGAAGCAAATTCAGATATATGCAGACCTGAGCCCGGTTACCCTGGCCAACAGAAGAGAGGCAAAATACTTAACAGAACATTTGCGTGATCACGCCATCCAATACCGGTGGGGCTACCCATTTAGTATCAGAGTTAACAAAGACAACAAAATAATCACATATAAAGAACCAGGAGACCTGGAGGAATTTTGCACAGCCCTACGCATACCAACCCCTAATTTGCCAAGATGCAATGACAAGAATTCACCACCCATGGATGATTCTCACCCACCTCAACCCCAACGCTCACAATGGCAGAGGGTTAACAGAAAGAGACAGAGATTTCCACCCACTCCCTCTCCCTCTTTCATGAAGGACACTTGAAGGAGCACAAGCAACCCATTGGAGAGTCCCTTTGGAGCTTTGTGAGACAATCTTTTGAATGACTTTAGCGTCACTTTATAAGTTATAGTGAAGTTTTCATAAATCACAGTTTTATTTGGCTCTACTATTTACAGGTTGATTGTTTGAATATGTACCCTTTATTTAACCTCTTAGGAGGTCCGCAAAGCTACTATATGAAGAAATATAGTATACCTTAGGGTAAATATACAGAAATAGGCTATATCAGATATCATATGAATGTTTCAAGCACTCCCTAGCTAAACTGTGTTCGGTTTCATGTTTATTTTCCCCCATACAGCCAGGGCGACCTATAGCCTGGCTCAATGTTTGTTCCCTGTTTCTTGTTTCTTGTTAGTCATTGTTTTGTTTATTATGTTTGTTACTGCATGTACAATAACGATTTTTGTCACCATAGATACAGAAGGTAGCTTATGCCAATCAGTTCGGGTCTGCCATGTACACAGAAAGAATGACATCACTAATAGGGTTCAGAAAAACTCTGCGACTCACGATATAACCCACATGCTCTCTCACGACGCTCCAGACCACCTTATCTTATCGACAGGACTACTCTGCTCTCTTATAAGGTACCCTTCATTCTATCTCAGTCGCCTCTTCAACACTACACCATTTTTCAACATTAAACATGTCCTCACACCAACTTAAACTTTTATCACAAAACTGCAGGGGCCTTAACTCACCCACCAAGAGGTCAATTGCATTAAATCACTTCAGGAAGCATAAAGGAGACATAGTCTTCGTTCAGGAGACCCATTTTTTGGGGCGAGACCCCCCAAGATTTTCGTCCCCAGAATACCCTGTAGGGTTTTTCAACTCCCATCCCCTAAAGAAAGTAGCAGGAGTAGGAATCCTATTCCATAAAAACACTCATTTCCAACTTACTAATAAATTTGAGGACCCGGAGGGGAGAATCCTGATCCTCACAGGGCTTCTCTTTAACACGCAAGTGACCCTTGCATGCTTGTATGCCCCTAACACGGGCCAGCTTAGATTTCTAAGAGGAGCCAGTAATAAAATCTTAGAACTACAATCAGGCGCAGTGGTGGTAGGAGGTGACTTAAACGTAACACTAAACCCAAAGATAGATAGTTCATCCAACAAAAAGACCTGTAGTAACTACAACCCTCAAAATATAATTGACTGCCTGCAGGTAAATACCTTAGTCGATATCTGGAGACTGCAACACCCACAGAAAAAAGAATTCACACACTACTCACATACACAAAGATCCTTTTCAAGGATCGATTATTTCCTTGTAGACCATAATACCATGTCATTAGCATCACATACAGAATTCTATACGGCAGCATGGACGGATCACTCGACGATTAGTCTAGAACTGGACTGGGTAAATAAACCTCTACGACATACTGTATGGAGACTAGATGACTCATTACTACATGATCCAGACTTAGTCACCAAACTTAAACAAACAATAGAAGAATATTTCAGACACAATACTAACTCTGTAGACAACATCAGTACGTTATGGGAAGCCCATAAGGCAGTTGTTAGGGGCAGCTTTATACAGCTCAGCGCAAGGAAAAGAAGGGCCCAAAACTTAGAATACAATAACCTCACCCGACATTTGCAACTAGCAGAAAACGCACACAAACTTAACCCCAGCAGTGATACGACACTAGATAATCTAACGGCCGCTAGGAGCGCAGTTAACAACTACTTACAAAGAGCAGCACATAAAAGAGCCCTTGCCCTTTAAAAAGTATATTTTCACGGAGGCAATAGATCTGGCCCTCTGTTAGCCAGAGCCCTACGTAAGAAAGCTTCAACAAACCATATATATTCTATTAAAGATACGGACGGACACACAATCCATGAAACTTTTAGGAAATATTATGAACATATTTATAATCTATCGACTACCAAATCACCCCCGAATAAGCAAGATATAATAGCCTACTTAGACTCGATATCAGTTCCCTCGCTCTCCGAACAACAAAGGCAGAGCCTAGACTCACCGATTACTGCACATGAAATTCTGAAAGCCATATCAGACCTGCCATCCGGGAAAAGCCCTTACAAATAAATATTATAAGACATTCAAAGATCTACTAGTCGCTCCCCTTCTATCCCTGTTCCACACTTTGGATGAGGAAGGACACCTCCCAATGTTAATGAAAGAAGCACATATCTCAGTAATCCCTAAAGCTGGAAAAGATCAAGACTCCCCATCTAATTTTAGGCCCATTTCGCTTTTAAATACTGATCTTAAAATCCTTGCCAAAATTATAGCATCACGCATAAACCCGATCCTACCAACACTTATACACGCTGATCAGACGGGGTTTGTGGGGGGGAGAGAGGCAAGAGACAACACCATCAGGGCACTCCAGCTGATGGAATACGCAAAAGCCAATAACATTAAAACAGTCTTCCTATCCACAGACGCCGAAAAGGCTTTCGACCGTCTAAATTGGGATTTTCTTTTCTTCACATTGCAAAAATTTGGGTTTGGGGCCACAATAATTAATAGAATCGAGGCATTGTACCTCTCACCAACTGCAAAAGTTAGGATAAACGGCCTCCTTTCAGATAACCTTAACATAAGTAATGGGACAAGACAGGGTTGCCCTCTTTCCCCCATACTGTTTGTCCTCAGCATTGAAATGTTGGCAGCACGTATTAGAGAAAACGAGCAAATAGTAGGGATACCTTTAGGGGGTAATAACTACAAAGTGTCTCTTTATGCAGACGATGTCCTCTTGTCTCTCGCCTCTCCACTTACCTCCCTAGAAGCAGTCACACACGAATTCAAAAAGTTTGGAGACCTTTCCTATTTTTCTATAAACTACACCAAATCTGAATTGATGAATATTAATCTCCCTAAATCTGACTTAAACATACTTGTAAGTCGCACTCCCTATAAACTACAAACCACTGCATTAAAATACCTAGGAACTCATCTCACACCAAACCACAGATTACTATTCCAACTTAACTATTCAAACTTACTCAATTCCACACAAACAGAACTAAATTCATGGTCCAAAAAACCCTTCTCGTGGTGGGGCAGAATCCAGACGCTAAAGATGACTACGTTACCTAGAATCCTATATATCATGCAGGCAGTTCCTATTAAGGTACCCACTCCGTTCCTTTGTAGATTCCAGAACATCCTAAACAAGTATATATGGGGTACGGTCAAACCAAGAGTTAGCAAAACGACACTGTACAGGCAGCAGGGAGAGGGTGGTTTGGGACTCCCCTGTCTAGACGTCTATTATAAGGCGATTAGTCTCCAGAGAATACTCGACTGGCACAGGAATTCTATGACCAAAGCCTGGGTGTCCATAGACTCACATATCTTACGAATCCCGAATGCTGGAACTTTATGTTGGCTACCTCCATCCTATAGAAGTGACATAAAAAGCATATACCCCCTCTACAGTAGTGTTTTTGAAAACTGGAACAAAATCACCAAAACCCAACCTCACATTTCCACCTATAGATCCCCTATGTCGCCTATGTCTCCAAACGCTGAGTTTCTAGGTGGTTTAGATTTCACAAAGCCCACAGCATCACACCCAGAAGTAGGATACACAATTCCCATACATAAACTGTTGACAGGCAAAAGAGTGAAAACGCGCCAAGACCTACAACAATACCTGAACGGGGCATTTTCTAGCTGGCTCAAACACAAACAACTAACACACCTACTGGACACATCTGAACACAGTTCTGACTGGACCAGACCACTAACACCCTTTGAAACAAGCTGCTCAACTCATAATACACTTAGACACTCCCTATCACTAGCCAAGTCTCTCTTACTGACTCAACACACAACAGACTTACCGACTTTCACAAACAAATGGCACTTAGAACTGAAAACTGAATTAGACAGGCAGACATGGAAGTACATCTTCCGCTGCACCAAAATTTCATCCACCTCAACAAAGATGATAGAACTGAATTATAAAGTCTTATCAAGATGGTACCTTACACCCACTAGGTTAAAAAGTATATACCCCACCACCTCAGACAAATGTTGGAGGGGTTGTGAGCAAAAAGGAACAATGCTACATATGTGGTGGGATTGTCCTGTTATACACCCCTTCTGGCTCCACGTTGAATCCCTGATACAAATTATTCTTAACTCCCCCTTTCAACTAACTCCTACCATAGCAATACTGAACCTGTTGCCCAGGAAAGTAGACTATTTACGCCAACGTCTGATGCAATTCACCATCAATTCGGCTAAAACACTAATTGCTAGAAAGTGGAAGAGCACAGCAGCCCCCACATGGAAGGAGCTAATAACTCACACCGACGACACACTAGTACTAGAAGAATATGGCTTCTTCAAAACCCAAAGACTTGACACTTTCCTAGATATAAAATTCCTTTGGGACTCCGCCAGACCTGTGTTTATGGCTTAGACCCGAGACAAACCAATGTAGCAGGATAGAAAGAAATGTTTTGCTTTATAATGTATTATTTTTCCCCTTAGCGTACTTTTAATTTCCTGGTTGGCAATGGGAGGCCTTCATCTTCAAAAGGACTAAAACACAAACTTGTGACAATTTTGATCATTGTAACAAAAAAATACTGTAACAGACACGTTATTGTAGTGTTTATTGTACTGTATTGTTTGTTTGTTTAAAACACCAATAAAAATGATTTATTAAAAAAAATAAAAAAAAACAAATATTGTGAAGTCAAACAATAAACGCTTACAAATCAAATCAACTTGAATAATGTGCCAAAAAATACTTTCAAAACACAGTACAACTTTTCAAAACGTGTAAGTCCTGTCACTAGGACCTCGAAAAAATGATGATGTGAGGGAACGTGACGTATAGTGGGGAGTGGGTATTAACCCCCAAAAAATATATATATATGTGTTTCCACACTAGCGCTAGTGATATTGTCCAAAAATGATAGAAATAATAGTAATAATAGTTCCGTTGAGATTAGTCACAATGTCTTCCAAGTGTAGTGAAGGTGTAATGGTGAATCAAATTTGGTGTATAGATAAACAACCAAAAAAAAACCCCTTAAAGTTTCAGGTCCTATGGGAAGTCAATAACAAATCCAATGTGAAAGAAGAAAAAACAGGAGAAGAATATGAATTCCTTGAGATATTGGAATGGACAAAAATATACAAAAGTTTGATTAGAAGTCTGATCCAAACGTGTTGGTGTAGGTTCCAAAAGCGAAAAACCAAATATGAAAAATGTATGAAAAAATAAAAAAATAAAAATAGATATAAAAATAAAAAACAGTGAAAAAAGCAAAAAAGGTGCCCCTTTGTAGGGCCGCTCCAGCACCCTTGGTGCCAAGGTTCAGAGATAGTGCTTACCTACTTCTCTTTTGTTCAGTTAAAATTTCTGGGTAAAGTCCGTAGTTGCATATGAGAAAAAATATACTGATATCACAATAAAATTGATAATAAATACCTGAAAAAGAAAGAAAGAAACAATAGTGCAACACTGTATACAAGAGACAATAGTGTTGACATAGTCTTGATAAAGGCCTAATCGGGGCCGAAACGCGTTGACATACTGGTGAGCTTGATTCTTATACCACTATTGTCTCTTGTATACAGTGTTGCACTATTGTTTATTTCTTTCTTTCTTTTTCAGGTATTTATTATCTATTTTTATTGTGATATCAGTATATTTTTTCCCATATGCAACTACGGACTTTACCCAGAAATTTTAACTGAACAAAAGAGAAGTAGGTAACCACTATCTCTGAACCTTGGCACCAAGGGTGCTGGAGCGGCCCTACAAAGGGCACCTTTTTTGTTTTTTTCACTGTTTTTTATTTTTATTTTTATATCTATTTTTATTTTTTAATTTTTTCATACATTTTTCATATTTGGTTTTTCGCTTTTGGAACCTACACCAACACGTTTGGATCAGACTTCTAATCAAACTTTTGTATATTTTTGTCCATTCCAATATCTCAAGGAATTCATATTCTTCTCCTGTTTTTTCTTCTTTCACATTGGATTTATTATTGACTTCCCATAGGACCTGAAACTTTAAGGGTTTTGTTTTGGTTGTTTATCTATACACCAAATTTGATTCACCATTACACCTTCACTACACTTGGAAGACATTGCGACTAATCTCAACGAAACTATTATTACTATTATTTCTATCATTTTTGGACATTATCACTAGCGCTAGTGTGGAAACACATATATATATTTTTTTTGGGGGTTAATACCCACTCCCCACTATACGTCACGTTCCCTCACATCATCATTTTTTCGAGGTCCTAGTGACAGGACTTACACGTTTTGAAAAGTTGTACTGTGTTTTGAAAGTATTTTTTGGCACATTATTCAAGTTGATTTGATTTGTAAGCGTTTATTGTTTGACTTCACATTATTTGTATACACGAGTCACACCACCCTACATCACACGTTATACTACTCACTAGTAGGCTAGTCACTTATTAGATTCCACCATCAGGCAACCAACACACCAGTCCATTTATTGTGGACTCACACTTGCTACTTTGGATATAGCTGCCATCAGTTCTTATTTTACGATTTGCATAGCCAGTTCAATATAATTTCTGTACCTCATAAGAATTTCATGGATCCATGGATTTTATTATAATATTTTCTATATGAACATTGTATTCTAGTACAACATTGTATTTTAACATTTTATCTGTGATTTTATTTTATTGTATATGGAATAAATCATTTGCTAAATCTTCAAGCTTCTAGCCTTTTAAGCTACCCAGCGCTTACTATCGCTCCCTAATTTGTATTTCACTCTTTAGCCTACTAGGAGGCTAATCTGTTAGTAAGCCTAAGGCCTTTCTATATATATTTAGCGCTCGGTACACACATTATCATATTCACCATCTTCTCCATTTATACTTCTTCACTGGGTAAACTTATCAACAGTTATGGCTTCAAATATCACCTCTATGCTGATGACACCCAGATCTACCTCTCCACCCCTGCTCTCTCTCCCTCTGTCCTTTCTCATGTCAGCAACTGCTTATCTGGTATTTCTTCCTGGATGGCCTCTCACCACCTAAAGATTAACATGTCCAAGACTGAGCTCCTTCTTATCCCCCCCTCAAGCTCTATGCCGACCTGTGACTTCTCTATCCCTGTTGACAGCATCACCATTTCCTCATTGCCCCAAGTCCGCTGCCTCAGAGTTACACTTGACTCAAATCTATCCTTTACCCCCCCATATCCAATAGCTTTCTACATCCTGCCGCAACCATCTACGCAACATTTCCAAGATTCAACCTTTTCTGTGCGCTAACACCACAAAACTAATAATCCACTCCCTTGTTATTTCCCACTTGACTATTGCAATAACCTACTTACTGGCCTTCCTCTTTCCCACCTCTCCCCTCTTCAATCCATCCTAAATGCCTCTGCCAGGCTGATCCACCTTTCCCATCGCTCTGTATCTGCTGCACCTCTCTGCTAGTCCCTTCATTGGCTCCCCATACACAGCAGAATTAAATTCAAAATTCTCACCCTTGCATACAAAGCGCTCACCAACTCCGCTCCCCTCTACCTATCCTCTCTAATCAACAAGTATACTCCAGCCCGCCCACTAAGATCCAACAATGACCTGCTCCTTGCTTCTGCGACTATCACCTCCTCTCATGCTAGACTGCAGGACTTCTGTTGTGCAGCACCTACCCTCTGGAACACTCTCCCTCGTGCTGTCAGGCTTTGCCCAAATCTTTCTTCCTTTAAATGCTCTCTAAAGAATTTTCTGTTCAGAGAAGCCTGCCACCCAACTCAATAATATTTCTCTTACCTAACATTTCCCACATCTAACTCTGCATTAATATCTTTCTCAAACTTGCAGTCCTCACCTCCTGTTTCTCAACCTCCTACCCTTCTAGATTGTAAGTTCCCACGGGAATAGGGCCCCCGATTCCTCCTGTATGTGTTTGTAAATTCTGTCCTGTCTCTTAGTCTTAGAAGTTTTATACTATTGTTTTATTTAAATAATCTGTATCCATGGACAGCGCTGCGGAATATGAAGCGCTTCATAAATAAAGTATAATAATAATATTAAACACAGACACACACATACAGGCATGCCTGCACACAAAAACATACATACATGCACTACTCACACACTGACACACATAAATCTATCATCTCTATAATTATAGATAAAATAGTTATCTGTAGGTTTTGTTTGCACATCTCTGTAACAGTTTGTCAGACTAGAAATGGAATGGTTTGTAATTGGGAAGGGGGGCGGCAAAATGTATCCTCGTCTGTGTGGCCAAAAATCCTAGCACCGGCTCTGGTTTTATAGATAATAATCCCTGTTTCTAGTTCTTTCAGTCCCCAGTCCCACCCTTTTGACTGGCATATCTATGTGAGATAGCTCCTTATTTGCAGATATGCATAAACATTTTTTTGCAGAGGTGATGTTTTGTAGATAATTCTGCATAAGTTTCTATTGATGTTTTATTATCATTAATAAATTGTGAGAAACTAATTATTCCCTTCCCATGCCACTCTCTGAAAACTGGATTATAAAGGCCTGGCATAAAATCAGGGGTATGTAAACAAAAAGGAAGAAGCGCCAAAATAGGCTGCTGAATAACACAAGAATTAGTTAAAATTGCACAATTTTATTTAAAGGGACAATGAACCCAATTTTTTTTCTTTCGTGATTCAGATAGAGCATGCAATTTTAAGCAACTTTCTAATTTACTCCTATTATCAATTTTTCTTCATTCACTTGTTATCTTTATTTGAAAAAGAAGGCATCTAAGCTTCTTTTTTTGTTTCAGACCTCTGGATAGCACTTTTTTATTGGTGGATGAATGTATCCACCAATCAGCAAGAACAACCCAGGTTATTCACCAAAAATGGGCCGGCATCTAAACTTACATTCTTGCATTTCAAATAAAGATAAGAAAATGTGATAATAGGAGTAAATTAGAAAGTTGCTTAAAATTGCTTGCTCTATCTGAATCACGAAAGAAAAAAAATTGGGTTCAGTGTCCCTTTAACTAACAATAAAGTGAAAATGAGAAAAAATAAAATGCAAAAAAAAAAATGCTACCACCGGTGGTAAATACAATGAAAAATCAATAAGATAAGTATCTAAAAACATCTATCAGACATAAATCATATATGTGTACACATTTATATATAATATTCAGAGGGATGTATTTAGATAATGCAAACTTTATGGTATCAGTCCCAAACTAAATAACGGTATTGGAAGCCCTCAATAGTGTAACTATATGTGGTTGGTTTAGATTTTATGTTTGACTCCAAAAGTATCCACTCCAATAACTAATATACTAATAGCACAAGTAGAGCAGATGCACAAGTCTCTGTGTATAGCTTAGTAGGTCCGGTAATATATACCGTTCAAAATGTAACAGGTGTATATTGCCACTAGTGAGTGGTGATGGAAATAGTCCCGTATGCCGTATAAATATACACAAGAATGCGATAACTGAAAATCTTTCTTCTTAGAAGAACTCACAGAAATTGGAAAGCTTCACTTTCTCCACTTGTCTGTCTCAACTCTGACACGCCACACACCCGGTATTCACCTCATTATTCTCCTGGGGTGTGATTGTGACTTCCAGGTCACATTGAGAGTGTACTGGTCAATAGCAATATCGGATTATCGGGTTTTCTCGTTCAGCTGTTTCTTGGCTTCAAGAAAGTAGTCAGATGAAAATTAGAGTGCTCTGTTTTTCGCAAGTTAGGTGATTAAATTTAATAGACTTGGTTAAAAAATTGGGGGTACCCAATATCGGAAAAAATAGGGATATTCGATAGTCAACCGTCTTTGCACTACAATATTTGCAAATGTCAACATCTGGCTGACATTACTAGGTACTTTAGCGTACGTTTAATGAAGTACCTCTTTTAAGTTAAAAGGAGCAATTAAGTTTGATTCTATATCATAATGTGTGGTGTATTCTACTTCTCTGAGCCAGTCTAGGGCATATTTAACCATAGTTATCCATTTATAATACCTAATATTTGGTAGCAAAAATCCACCAAATTTTCTAACTTCAGTTACTCTGTCTGTTGCAAGTCGAGGCTTCTTTTTGCCCCAAATAAAATTTGCACATGCTCTATTATATCTAATAATTTCTTGGTTCGATATAAATATAGGTAAGTTTTGTAAGAGGAACAAGATGCACAGGAATATTATTGTCTTGATCAACATGATCCTTGCAGAGAGAGACAAAAAGAACATGTATTCAACTCATTATCTAGATTTTTAATAATTTCCGTATTATTAAGATTATACCACTCCTGTGGATTTCTCCCCAACTTAATTGCTAGATATTTGATATATATTAATTCCTGGAATGGATGCTTAATGCAACCTTTTGGCGTTTTAAGAACCCATAGAATAAAATTTGCTATAAGAACCAATGATTTCTAGACATTTTGGAATATTTACATTTGTATCATTGAGAAATAAAATAATATCATCTGCCTACAGTGAAATTACCAAGTCCCCCCCCCCCCCCAGATTAATCCCCTTTATTTCTTTTCTTAGATATATATAGCTAGGGGTTCTAACGAAATATTAAACAATAAAGGGGAAAGGGGGCACACCTGACAAATTCCTCTCTGCAATGTAATGTATTGTGACAGCTCATTGTTAACTAACAACTGCAATCTGGATCATAAATTAGATTAATTAAGTTGACAATATTTCCAGAGAAACCAAATTTTATAAGTGATGTGGACATATGGTCCAAAATGATGGAATCGAATGCTTTTTCAGCATCAATGTTTACAAGCGCCAGATCATTTGATTTATGCTTTCCCATCTTGTCCCTTTAATTGTAATAATATTCTAACGTTAGTAGTACCTTACCAATATTATGAACTGGGTTTCTTCCTACCATAAAACCTGTTTGATCTTCCTTTATCAACACCCCTATGACTTTTTGGGGCCCATTTATCAAGCTCCGTATGGAGCTTGTGGGCCCCTGTTTCTGTCTTCAGACTCGCCAGAAACAGCAGTTATGAAGCAGCGTTCTAAAGACCGCTGCTCCATAACCCTGTCCGCCTGCTCTGAACAGGCGGACAGGAATCGCCACAATTCAACCCGATCAAGTACGATCGGGTTGATTGACACCCCCTGCTGATGGCCAATTGGCCATGAGTCTGCAGGGGGCGGTGTTGCACCAGCAGCTCTTGTGAGCTGCTGGTGCAATGGTAAATGCGGAGAGCGTATTGCTCTCCGCATTCAGCGAGGTCTTGCGGACCTGATCCACACTGTCGGATCAGGTCCGCAAGACCTTTAATAAATAGGCCCCTTTGAGTCTCTCTGCAATGATAGACATATGTATTTCTTTTTAAAGACACGATGAGTCCACAGATTTCATCCTTACTTGTGGGATTACGCCTCCTGGTCAGCAGGAGGAGGCAAAGAGCACCACAGCCGAGCTGTATATATAGCTCCTCCCTTCCCTCCCACTCCAGTCATTTTCTTTGCCTACATTAGTGATAGGAAGAGGTAAAGTGAGGTGTTAGAAAAGATTCTTCAATCAAGAGTTTATTATTTTTAAAGTAGTGCCAAAGAGTGCTGCTTTGTTCTAGGGTGTAGCCGTAGTCCATATCAGTCTCTACAGTAGAGCATTTGGTGGCTTTAGAGCAATGGGAACGTGTGGGACATAATTCTCACTGCACCTCCTATATATTGAATGCTGCTCTTATCAAGAAAACCTGAGGGATTTTTACTCAGAATTTTCGTTATGTTTCAGGTCCATGGGAGGGAGAGGACCTCTTACACCTGAATCTGCCTTACTGTCCGGCAGAAAAATGAGGTAAGTGCTGAGTTTATTTCTGGGGAGTGGAAGCAAGCTCAGAAACAAGTTTGGCACTGTATTTTTATTTATTCCTCATTGAATTTGGGGTTAATCCTCTTAGATGGTTTAGGGGACACCTTGGACAGTTGGACTCACTGCTGTGTGAGCTAATAATGCAATCTTACTGTGTGGTGTTTTACACATGTATACAGCATATCTGGGACTGACTGCTGGTCTGTACATTACAGATGGCTAACGGCTGCCACACGGTTTAAAGGTTTACATGGCTGACAGCTAACAGTTGCATTGTGCATAGTGAAGAGAACAGTCTGTTGTGGGTTTCCCTCTCGGCGCTTTCTGTGTAAGACTTTAATGGCGACCAGGAGATGGTGTTTGTTTACGCCCACGATGGGCGGAGTTTTAGTGTGGTGTTAATGTTTGTTCCCGGTAAGGCTGTTCTTAGAGGCAGCAGGCTGAACAGTTTTTATTTGCACAAATGTTATATTGTCACTCCCGGTACCTTTACATAAACAATGGCGACCGGGAGATAGCTGGTGAAATGCCCATGAGGGGCGGAGTTCATAAATGGCGCCAAAGTAAAGGGCGCCAAGGACACTTCTTCCTCCTTACACTTATTTGTCAATAGCGAGGAGCGGAGGCCTTTAACTTTTCTAAAGGGATCTAGAGACACTTCTTCCTCCTTACAATCTATACAATAACAAGGAACGGAGGATTCTAGCTTTAGAAGTGTGCGCTTTGTATTGGGCACTTCCTTCATATCTCTTCCTGTACAAATATTTGTTGCACTTGTTGCGTTCCAGACTTAAAACTGGTACATATGCAACACAAGTTCACAGTACAGCATATTCAGGATGAGAGAGATAACGAAAATGTTAAAATATCACTATATTAGGTATTCATTAAAATAAACCTGACACAGCACACTTAGGCCTAGATTTGGAGTTCGGCGGTAAAAGGGCTGTTAACGCTCCGCGGGCTTTTTTCTGGCCGCACCATAAATTTAACTCTGGTATCGAGAGTTAAAACAAATGCTGCGTTAGGCTCCAAAAAAGGAGCGTAGAGCATTTTTACCGCAAATGCAACTCTCGATACCAGAGTTGCTTACGGACGCGGCCGGCCTCCAAAACGTGCTCGTGCACGATTCTCCCATAGGAAACAATGGGACTGTTTGAGCTGAAAAAAAACCTAACACCTGCAAAAAAGCAGCGTTCAGCTCCTAACGCAGCCCCATTGTTTCCTATGGGGAAACACTTCCTACGTCTGCACCTAACACCCTAACATGTACCCCGAGTCTAAACACCCCTACCCTTACACTTATTAACCCCTAATCTGCCGCCCCCCGCTATCGCTGACCCCTGCATTACACTTTTAACCCCTAATCTGCCGCTCCGTAAAACGCCGCCACCTACGTTATCCCTATGTACCCCTAATCTGCTGCCCTAACATCGCCGACCCCTATATTATATTTATTAACCCCTAATCTGCCCCCCACAACGTCGCCTCCACCTGCCTACACTTATTAACCCCTAATCTGCCGAGCGGACCTGAGCGCTACTATAATAAAGTTATTAACCCCTAATCCGCCTCACTAACCCTATCATAAATAGTATTAACCCCTAATCTGCCCTCCCTAACATCGCCGACACCTACCTTCAATTATTAACCCCTAATCTGCCGACCGGAGCTCACCGCTATTCTAATAAATGTATTAACCCCTAAAGCTAAGTCTAACCCTAACACTAACACCCCCCTAAGTTAAATATAATTTTTATCTAACGAAATAAATTAACTCTTATTAAATAAATGATTCCTATTTAAAGCTAAATACTTACCTGTAAAATAAATCCTAATATAGCTACAATATAAATTATAATTATATTATAGCTATTTTAGGATTAATATTTATTTTACAGGCAACTTTGTAATTATTTTAACCAGGTACAATAGCTATTAAATAGTTAAGAACTATTTAATAGTTACCTAGTTAAAATAATTACAAAATTACCTGTAAAATAAATCCTAACCTAAGTTATAATTAAACCTAACACTACCCTATCAATAAAATAATTAAATAAACTACCTACAGTTACCTACAATTAACCTAACACTACACTATCAATAAATTAATTAAACACAATTCCTACAAATAAATACAATTAAATAAACTAGCTAAAGTACAAAAAATAAAAAAGAACTAAGTTACAGAAAATAAAAAAATATTTACAAACATAAGAAAAATATTACAACAATTTTAAACTAATTACACCTACTCTAAGCCCCCTAATAAAATAACAAAGCCCCCCAAAATAAAAAATTCCCTACCCTATTCTAAATTAAAAAAGTTACAAGCTCTTTTACCTTACCAGCCCTGAACAGGGCCCTTTGCGGGGCATGCCCCAAGAATTTCAGCTCTTTTGCCTGTAAAAAAAAACATACAATACCCCCCCCCCAACATTACAACCCACCACCCACATACCCCTAATCTAACCCAAACCCCCCTTAAATAAACCTAACACTAAGCCCCTGAAGATCTTCCTACCTTGTCTTCACCATCCAGGTATCACCGATCCGTCCTGGCTCCAAGATCTTCATCCAACCCAAGGGGGGGTTGGCGATCCATAATCCGGTGCTGAAGAGGTCCAGAAGAGGCTCCAAAGTCTTCCTCCTATCCGGCAAGAAGAGGACATCCGGACCGGCAAACATCTTCTCCAAGCGGCATCTTCGATCTTCTTCCATCCGGTGCGGAGCGGGTCCATCTTGAAGCAGGCGACGCGGATCCATCCTCTTCTTCCGATGTCTCCCGACTAATGACGGTTCCTTTAAGGGACGTCATCCAAGATGGCGTCCCTCGAATTCCGATTGGCTGATAGGATTCTATCAGCCAATCGGAATTAAGGTAGGAATTTTCTGATTGGCTGATGGAATCAGCCAATCAGAATCAAGTTCAATCCGATTGGCTGATCCAATCAGCCAATCAGATTGAGCTCGCATTCTATTGGCTGTTCCGATCAGCCAATAGAATGCGAGCTCAATCTGATTGGCTGATTGGATCGGCCAATCGGATTGAACTAGATTCTGATTGGCTGATTCCATCAGCCAATCAGAAAATTCCTACCTTAATTCCGATTGGCTGATAGAATCCTATCAGCCAATCGGAATTCGAGGGACGCCATCTTGGATGACGTCCCTTAAAGGAACCGTCATTAGTCGGGAGACATCGGAAGAAGAGGATGGATCCGCGTCGCCTGCTTCAAGATGGACCCGCTCCGCACCGGATGGAAGAAGATCGAAGATGCCGCTTGGAGAAGATGTTTGCCGGTCCGGATGTCCTCTTCTTGCCGGATAGGAGGAAGACTTTGGAGCCTCTTCTGGACCTCTTCAGCACCGGATTATGGATCGCCAACCCCCCCTTGGGTTGGATGAAGATCTTGGAGCCAGGACGGATCGGTGATACCTGGATGGTGAAGACAAGGTAGGAAGATCTTCAGGGGCTTAGTGTTAGGTTTATTTAAGGGGGGTTTGGGTTAGATTAGGGGTATGTGGGTGGTGGGTTGTAATGTTGGGGGGGGGGTATTGTATGTTTTTTTTTACAGGCAAAAGAGCTGAAATTCTTGGGGCATGCCCCGCAAAGGGCCCTGTTCAGGGCTGGTAAGGTAAAAGAGCTTGTAACTTTTTTAATTTAGAATAGGGTAGGGAATTTTTTATTTTGGGGGGCTTTGTTATTTTATTAGGGGGCTTAGAGTAGGTGTAATTAGTTTAAAATTGTTGTAATATTTTTCTTATGTTTGTAAATATTTTTTTATTTTCTGTAACTTAGTTCTTTTTTATTTTTTGTACTTTAGATAGTTTATTTAATTGTATTTATTTGTAGCAATTGTGTTTAATTAATTTATTGATAGTGTAGTGTTAGGTTAATTGTAGGTAATTGTAGGTAGTTTATTTAATTATTTTATTGATAGGGTAGTGTTAGGTTTAATTATATCTTAGGTTAGGATTTATTTTACAGGTAAATTTGTTATTATTTTAACTAGGTAACTATTAAATAGTTCTTAACTATTTAATAGCTATTGTACCTGGTTAAAATAATTACAAAGTTGCCTGTAAAATAAATATTAATCCTAAAATAGCTATAATATAATTATAATTTATATTGTAGCTATATTAGGGTTTATTTTACAGGTAAGTATTTAGCTTTAAATAGGAATAATTTATTTAATAAGAGTTAATTAATTTCGTTAGATAAAAATTATATTTAAGTTAGGGGGGTGTTAGTGTTAGGGTTAGACTTAGCTTTAGGGGTTAATACATTTATTAGAATAGCGGTGAGCTCCGATCGGAAGATTAGGGGTTAATAATTGAAGTTAGGTGTCGGCGATGTTAGGGAGGGCAGATTAGGGGTTAATACTATTTATGATAGGGTTAGTGAGGCGGATTAGGGGCTAATAACTTTATTATAGTAGCGCTCAGGTCCGCTCGGCAGATTAGGAGTTAATAAGTGTAGGCAGGTGTCGGCGACGTTGAGGGGGGCAGATTAGGGGTTAATAAATATAATATAGGGGTCGGCGGTGTTAGGGGTAGCAGATTAGGGGTACATAGGGATAACGTAGGTGGCGGCGATTTGCGGTCGGAAGATTAGGGGTTAATTATTTTAAGTAGCTTGCGGCGACGTTGTGGGGGGCAAGTTAGGGGTTAATAAATGTAATACAGGGGTCGGCGGGGTTAGGGGCAGCAGATTAGGGGTACATAAGTATAACGTAGGTGGCGGTCGGCAGATTAGGGGTTAAAAATTTTAATCGAGTGGCGGCGATGTGGGGGGACCTCGGTTTAGGGGTACATAGGTAGTTTATGGGTGTTAGTGTACTTTAGGGTACAGTAGTTAAGAGCTTTATAAACCGGCGTTAGCCAGAAAGCTCTTAACTCCTGCTATTTTCAGGCGGCTGGAATCTTGTCGTTAGAGCTCTAACGCTCACTGCAGAAACGACTCTAAATACCAGCGTTAGAAAGATCCCATTGAAAAGATAGGCTACGCAAATGGCGTAGGGGGATCTGCGGTATGGAAAAGTCGCGGCTGAAAAGTGAGCGTTAGACCCTTTAATCACTGACTCCAAATACCAGCGGGCGCCCAAAACCAGCGTTAGGAGCCTCTAACGCTGGTTTTGACGGCTACCGCCGAACTCTAAATCTAGGCCTTAGAGACTTCACTGCTGACGCGTTTCCTGCCTCCCTTGCAGTTCATCAGAGCACCGGGAAAACACTACAATCAGCTGTTAAATCAATTGCAAGAGTTTGAAAAGTCCAATCACATTGCGGCAGGAAAAACAACAGAGCACACCTGAGTTTTAACTATTACGTGCTTGATGCTGCAAAGAGGTAAGTTGAAAAAAAGGAATTTCCAAACCCCGACAACTAACAGCACAATTTAAGATACAACATTAAAACATGACAAAAGAATAATACAAATAAGTTTACAATAACTATAAATTTGGGAACTTAGTATGTTTAACTATGCGAAATGTCTAAAAGGACCACATATGATGTCCTATTAGTATTATGCTTGGTTAGCAAATAGCAATATCAGCATTAGAAACATAATTGGAAGTCGTAATATACTAAAGGTTTAAAGAGATAAATGCACAAAGTTTACATGACCGCCATATATATATGTTTCTAAGTAAATAGTTTGCTGCATTTTATTTAGCTTTTCCAACATGAGTCAAATTAATCTAAGAACAGACTCAACATAAGAACATTCTGTAGATAGTACCACACGGATATATTTGTGATATAGTAAATAATAATGAAAATTGGTAAAAATTGGTAGAAAGATAATGAGAACATAGGCCGCAATCCGATATATGGCGCAGGTTTGGGCACAAGAGTGGAAACCTGCGCCGCCCATAGTTTCAGCTCGCAACTCGAGCTATCCCATATACGGCGCCGTCAGATGCTAAAGTGCCCTAAGTCTGTCAAACCAGCGATGTCCAGAAATCTGCGTAAGTACAAATTTCTGGAGTCGCCAGTGACTTACGGCACTTTAGAAACTGCCGCCGCATAAAAACCTGACTAAGTTATTAAATCTCCCATTACTGTCTAACACACCTCCCAAACATAGCCCGACAAGTATACCCCTCTATCCGCAATCCCCCCTCTCACTCTTAATAATAAATATATTAACCCCTAAACCGCCGCTCCCGGACCCCGCCGCCAGCTACATTATCTATATTACCCCCTAATCTGACCCCCTACACCGCTGCTAGCTACATTAAATGTTTTACCCCCTAATGTGAGCCCCCTACCCCGCCGCCACCTACATTAACTATGTTACCCCCTAATATGATCCCCCTACACCGCCGCCACCTATTTATACTATACTAACCCCTAATATGATCCCCCTACACCGCCGCCACCTATTTAAACTATATTATCCCCTAATATGATCCCCCTACACCGCCGCCACCTATTTAAACTATATTATCCCCTAATCTAATCCCCCTACACCGCCGCCACCTATTTAAACTATATTAACCCCTAATGTGAGCCCTACACCGCGCCACCTATATTAAAATTAATTAACCCCTAATCTAATCCCCCTATACCGCTGCCACCTATATTAAATTAATTAACCCCTAAAATACTAAAATTTCCCTACCACTAAACCTAAGTCTAATCCTACAAATAGCCCTGAAAAGGGCTTTTTGCGTGGCATTGCCCCAAAGTAGCCAGCTCTATTGCCAGCCCGTAAAAGGGCTTTTTGCGGGGCATTGCCCCAAAGTAACCAGCTCTTTTACCAGAACTTAAAAGGACTTTTTGCGGGGCATTGTCACAAAGTAATCAGCTCTTTTGCCTGTAATCTAATCTAATCCCCCTACACCGCTGCCACCTATATTAAATGTATTAACCCTTAATCTAATCCCCCTACACCGCCGCCACCTATATTAAATATATTAACCCCTAATCTGACCCCCCTACACCGCCGCCACCTATATTAACTATATTAGGGTTAATATAGTTAATATAGTTATTATGTTATATATATAAACTATATTAACCCTATCTAACTGTAACACCCCTAACTTAATTATTATTAAAATAAATATAAATAATATTAATAATATTAAATAAATGATTTGAATAGCCAATAGAATAAGAGCTACTATAATTCTATTGGCTATTCTTATCAGCCAATAGAATTACAGTAGCTCTTATTCTATTGGCTATTCAAATCAACCAATAGAATTAAAGTAGCTCACATCCGATTGGCTGATTTTAATTTGAAGGCTCAAATCAGCCAATAGGAATTCAAGGGACACCATTTTTAATTGCGTACATTGAATTCCTATTCAGTGTACGGTGGCGATCGTATGAAGAGGATCCTCCATGCTCCGGCTCCGGTCTTCAGTTCCAGCGGTCTTCAGTTCCAGCGTCGCCGATCTTCAGTTCCAGCATCGCCGGTCTTCAGTTCCATCATCGCCGGTCTTCAGTTCCAGATGGACGGTCTTCAGCTCCGCGGTCATCGGTCTTCAACTCCTCCGCGCCGGCTGGATCCTGGAAGAAGAAGAGGTCGCCACCTGGAAGAAGACTTCTCCACCTGGAACAGGACCTTCTCCGCTGGTCTTCAGGACAGGTAAGGAGCACTTGGGGGTTAGACTTAGGTTTTTTTAAGGGGGGATTGGGTGGGTTAGAGTAGGGGTATGTGGGTGGTGGGTTGTAATGGGGGGGTTGTTCTTTTTTTTACAGGTAAAAGAGCTGATTACTTTGGGGCAATGCCCCACAAAAGGCCCTTTTAAGGGCTGGTAATAGAGTTGTTTACTTTTGTAATTTAGATTAGGGTAGGGAATTTTTTTTATTTTGGGGGGCTTTGTTATTTTATTAGGGGGCTTAGAATAGGTGTAATTAGCATAAAAATCTTGTAATCTTTTTTTATTTTTTGTAATTTAGTGTTTGTTTGTTATTGTTATTTAGTTTAGTGCATTTAATTGTATTTTAGTTTAGATATTTGTAGTTTATTTAATTTATTGATAGTGTAGGTGTATTTGTAACTTAGGTTAGGATTTATTTTACAGGTAAATGGGTAATTATTTTAACTAGGTAGCTATTAAATAGTTATTAACTATTTAATAGCTATTGTACCTAGTTAAAATAAATACCAAGTTACCTGTAAAATAAATATAAACCCTAAAATAGCTACAATGTAATTATTAATTATATTGTAGCTGTCTTAGGGTTTATTTTATAGCTAAGTATTTAGTTTTAAATAGGAATAATATAGTTAATATTATTAATATTATTTATATTTATTTTAATAATAATTAAGTTAGGGGTGTTAGAGTTAGATAGGGTTAATATAGTTAATATATTTAATATAATAACTATATTAACTATATTAACCCTAATATAATTAGGGTTAATATAGTTAATATAGGTGGCGGCGGTGTAGGGGGGTCAGATTAGGGGTTAATATATTTAATATAGGTGGCGGCGGTGTAGGGGGATTAGATTAGGGGTTAATACATTTAATATAGGTGGCGGAGGTGTAGGGGGATTAGATTAGATTACAGGCAAAAGAGCTGATTACTTTGTGACAATGCCGCGCAAAAAGCCCTTTTAAGGTCTGGTAAAAGAGCTGGTTACTTTTGGGCAATGCCCCGCAAAAGCCCTTTTAAGGGCTATTTGTAGGGTTAGACTTAGGTTTAGTGGTAGGGATATTTTAGGGGTTAATAAATTTAATATAGGTGGCGGCGGTATAGGGGGATTAGATTAGGGGTTAATACATTTAATATAGGTGGCGGCGGTGTAGGGGGATTAGATTAGGGGTTAATACATTTAATATAGGTGGCGGCGGTATAGGGGGATTTAGATTACAGGCAAAAGAGCTGATTACTTTGTGACAATGCCCCGCAAAAAGCCCTTTTAAGGGCTGGTAAAAGAGCTGATTACTTTGGGGCAATGCCCCGCAAAAAGCCCTTTTAAGGGCTGGCAATAGAGCTGGTTACTTTGGGGCAATGCCACGCAAAAAGCCCTTTTCAGGGCTATTTTTAATTTAGTTTAGGGTAGGGACATTTTAGTATTTTAGGGGTTAATATATTTCATATAGGTGGCGGCGGTGTAGGGGGATTAGATTAGGGGGTAATATAGTTAAAATAGGTGGCGGCGGTGTAGGGGGCTCACATTAGGGGGTAATAATTTTAATATAGATGGCGGCGGTGTAGGGGATTACATTAGGGGTTAATAATTTTAATGTAGGTGGCGACGGTGTAGGGGGCTCACATTAGGGGGTTAGACATTTAATGTAGGTGGCGGCGGGGTCCGGGAGCGGCGGTTTAGGGGTTAAACACTTTATTAGGTAGACAGGTAGATAGACATTGCGCATGCGTTAGGTGTTAAGTTTTATTTTGCAGCTAGTTTAGGGAGTTACGGGGCTCCAATACACAGCGTAAGGCTTACTACGCCTGCAATTTGTGGCGAGGTGAAAATGGAGTAAGATTTCTCCATTTTCGCCACGTAAGTCCTTACGCTGTATATTGGATACCAAACTGCGCTGATTTGGTATACCTGTCTACGGGCCAAAAAACTACGCCCGAAGGCAGAAATATACGAGCGTAACTTCTATGTTACGCCGTATATGTGATACCAAACCAGCGCAATATTTGGCGTCGCCGGCTTTTGCGGGCGACGCTGCATATCGGATCGGGGCCATAGTGGGAATGTATACCTGTCTAAACCATTACCAAAACATTATAAAAGGTATGAACTATAAGTTAGCCATTATACTTGTTGTAAGAACTTATTTGAAACATAAACCAAGAGTTTATCTATGCCTAACTTTGAGTATTTATAGATCTCTTTATCTGGAACATGAAGGGATGTATAAGCATTAGGAATATTCAGTTGGTATTCTTAGTTGCTTTTATTTCACTGTTTATTTGTTTGCTGCACGCAAAAATAAAACATTGCAGTTTAAAATTTAAAGAAGCAGTAACTTTTGTTTAGCTGCTAATTTTATAAAGGAATTTCAGATATTTCTTGTTAATTCATCCGTGGTGACTTTGGATGGAAAAGCACACAAAAAATAAAAAGTTACTTTACAATTTAAAGAGACAGTAACGTTCTTTAGGTGTGAATTTATTACAGACTTTCAGCTGTTCATTTTTTAATCCATGCTTTGTGATTTTGGATGGTACAAAAGCACACAAAAAATAAGGTTATTTTTATGAGTTAAAGAGACAGTAACGTTTTGTATGTGTAAATTCTCTTGAAGAATTTCAGCTGTTTATTTGTCTATTCCTCCTTTGTGTCTTAGGATGGAGCAAAAGCACACTACAATAATGTTACTTTTAAGATAAAAAGACAGTAACATTTTTTATGTGTAAAATGTATTAAGATATTCTTCTGACCCTACTCCCTCTAAGGCGATTGCTGTTTAGGAGTCTGTTGAGGATAGTCAAGTTATGCCACAATTTTTTCCTATAGTGTCCCACAGAAATTTATGACCCACATGAAATGCACTGCGCTTCCCTTTTCACTCCACTTGGAGTTATGATATATTATATGTTTTTTTCCCATGAGGTAGAAAGCATTATCAGAGGAATTATTTTTTTAGTTGCTATTCCTCATGGCTCCTCCATGTTACTGAAGGAGGCAAATGTGTTGGGATTCTCTGTGAGAGGATTCTCAGTCTCAGATGGAATGTTACTTTAGGAGTTTTTTAGCTATCCTGGGCGTCCACAACATAATACGTCCAGTAATGACATTTCCGATATATACTATACTAGTGCGTCCAGTGACTATAAGGATGGAGGCTGACCCTATGTTTACAAAACTGTTTCCCAACACAGACAGATAGCTCAGCATGCTAAGGCACTGTGGCTGAGCTCTGTAGCAACTCAAGGGTTGCAGGTTCGATCCCCAGCGAGGTCCACTCAGCCTTTCATCCTTCCGAGGTCGATAAAATGAACAGCGCCTTGAAACCCTTACGGGTGATTAGCCGCGCTTTACAAGTACCAAATACAAAGGGACACTGATCCCAAAATTTAACAGCTAAGAGGCTGGACAAACATTTTCTAGGGGGGATGGAGTAGTTTCAACCTGGCATAAATAAACTGCTATTACCTTAGAGGATAGGTCCCATGTTCAAAGATTACCTGTGAGATGTACACCAGGGCTTACACTGGCAACCAGGGGTGTACTTGTCTACTGTCACTTGTGCAACGGTGGATTGGCTTGATGCATTGTCTGATGCTAATGAGTCACAAAGCTTCACTGGATAATATCCAGGAAAGGATTAAGGCTTTTGGCTAATTCTTTTATTTCAAATTCTCCAACTTATCAAACTGGGAGCATAGTTTGCTTTGTTCCAGCTCACAGGGCTTTATGGTTAGAGCCTTGTTCTACGGAGGTATGCTCTAAGTCTAAGCTTTAGTGATTCCTTACCTGGCTTGAGGGAAATAATGTCTTTTGTAAATTTGAAGATTTAAAAAAAAAAAAAAAAGAATGGACCATAGCCTGATGTTGACTCTGGACAACTTGAAGGATTAACTGTAGTTCAGACACAGATAGAGGCATTCTTACAATGTGTAGGAGACCTCTCCGACCTGGGAATGATTGTTCCAGTTCCAATACAGGTACCGGTTCTGGGTTTTATATACCAATCAGTTTGGGGTTCCCAAAACAGGAGGGAAACTTCAGACCACCTTTTAGATTTCAAGAGTCTACTCAAATTTCTTAGTGGATCGTCCTTCCAGTGGGAAGCTATTCTTTTTCGTTCTTTAAGGATTAAAGGACGCGTACCTGCATGTTCCTTTTCATTGGGATCATCACAGGTTCTTAAGGTTTGCCTTTCTAGATAAACATTTACAGTTTGTGGTTTATCCTTTAGGTCTTGCCATGGCTCCCAGAATCTTCACAAAGGTTCAGGGGTCTCTGCTTGCAGTACTTGGTTCAAAGGGCATTGCAGTGGCACTGTATCTGGATGACATTCTTGTTCAGGCACCGTCCTTTCAGCTAGCAAAATCACTCAAGTGACTATCCTACGGTCACAGGAGTGGATGGTGCCCTAGAAAAGAGCTCTTTAGTTCCTCATACGAGAGTGACCTTTATAGGGACCATTATAGATTCTCGGTCTATGAAGTTTTTTCTGACAGATGTCAGGAAGCTAAAGATTATTGATGTTAGCGGCTATGGACTTCGTCCCGTTTGCTTGCTTTCATCTCAAAGCTCTGCAGTTGGACATGCTCAAAAATTATTTGGAACTTGTCCCTTCGACTTCTATTGGCACGGGAGACAAAGGGGTCTCTTCGTTGGTGGTTGTCTCTAGCTCATCTCTCCCAGGGAACATGTTTTTGCAGACAATACTGGGGGATTGTGACAACACATGCCAGCCTTCTGGGGTAAGGAGCAGTTTGGGACTCCCTGAGGGCTCGGGGGATATGTTCTCAGACAGAGTCTTTGTTGCTTTTAAACATTCTGGATCTGAATGCGATCTACAATGCTCGCCTGGACTGGCCTCAGTTGACTTTGTTCAGTTTACCAGGTTCCAGTCGGACAACATAAGGTTATTTGCCTACATCAATCATCAGGGTGGAACAAGGAGTTCCTTGGCGATGACAGAGGTCTCCAGAATAATTCGGTGGGTGGAGATCCATTATTGTTGTCTGTTGACAATTTTTTTTCTCATCCGGATGTGTTCTCCAGTCTGGTCCTTAAATAGGGTCAGCCGGAGTTGGATCTCAGAGCATATAGCACAGAATGCCAAACTTCCGTGGTACGGGTCGAGATCCAGAGTTCCTCAGGCGGCTCTGATAGATGTTCTGGCGGCCTCTTGGTTCTTTAATCTAACTTAGCTTTTTCCTCCATTTGCTCTCCTTTCTTGAGTGATTGTCCAGATCAGACGGGAAAGGGTTTCAGTGATTCTCATAGCTCCAGCCTGTCTTCACAGGATCTGGTATGCAGATCTGGTAGAGATGTCATCTCTACCCCCTTGGAGGCTTCCGTTTAGAAAGATCCTTCTGATTCAGGGACCTTTCCATCATTTAAATCTAGATTCTCTGAAGCTGACTGCTTGGAGATTGAATGGCTGATCCTAGACAAGCGAGGTTTCTCTGCTTCGGTCATAGATACCTTAATTCAGGCAAGTAAACCTGTAACTAGGACTATTTGCCATAAGATATGGCGTAAATTTCTTTATTGGTGTGAATTCAAGGGCTACTCATGGAGTAGAGTTATGATTTCTAGGATTTTGTCTTTTCTCCAAGAAGGATTGGAGAAGGGTTTATCAGCAAGTTCCCTAAAGGGTCAGATATCTGCCTTATCTTTTTTGTTACACAAGCGTCTGGCAGATGTTCCAGATATTCAATCTTTTTGTCAGGCTTTGATTAGAATCAGGCCTGTGTTTAAACCAGTTGCTCCTCCATGGAGTTTGAATTTAGTTCTTAAAGTTCTTCAAGGGGTTCTGTTTGAGCCTATGCATTCCATAGATATTAAGTTGTTATTGTGGAAAATTTTTATTTCTTGTTGCCATTTCTTCTGCTCGAAGAGTGTATGAATGTTCGGCATTACAATATAATTCACCTTCCCTTATTTTTCATTCGCATAAGGTGGTTTTTTGTACTAAACTTGTTTTTTTTCCTAAGGTTTTTTCAGACAAGAACATTGATCAGGAGATTGTTGTTCCTTTCTTGTGTCCTACTCCTTCTTCCAGAAGGAACATCTTTTGCACAATTTGGACGTGGTCTGTGCTTTAAAATCTTACTTACAAGCGACTGAGGAATTTTGTCAATCGTCTTCTCTATTTGTTCTTTTTTTTCTGGAAACTGTAAGGGTCAGACAGCTACGGCTACCTCCCTTTCTTTTTGGCTGAAGAGTATCATCCATTTTGCATATGAGACTGCTGGACAGCAGCCTCCTGTAAGTGTTACGGCTCATTCCACCAGGGCTGTTGTTTCCTCATGGGCATTCAAAGATGATGCTTCTGTTGTACAGTTTTGCAAGGCTGCAACTTGGTCTTCTCTTCACACTTTTTCTAAATTTTACAAATTTGATACCTTTGTTTCGTCTGAGTCTGTTTTTGGGAGAAGGGTTCTTCAAGCAGTGGTGCCTTCCGTTTAGGTTCCCTGTCTTGTCCCTCTCTTTTCATCCATGAACTCTAGCTTTGGTATTGTATCCCACAAGTAAGGATGAAATTAGTTGACTCATCGTGTCTTTAAAAAGAAAAGAAAATGTATGCTTAACTGATAAATTTGTTTCATTTTAGACACGATGAGTCCACGGCCCGCCCTGTTCTATGAGACAGGTTATTAATTTTTGTAAACTTCCGACACCTCTGCACCTTGGCTTTTCCTTTCTCTTCCTAACTTCAGTCGAATGACTGGACTGGGAGGGAAGGGAGGAGATATATATACAGCTCTGCTGTGGTGCTCTTTGCCTCCTCCTGCTGACCAGGAGGCGTAATCCCACAAGTAAGGATGAAATCCGTGGACTCATCGTGTCTAAAAAGAAACAAATTTATCAGGTAAGCATACATTTTCTTTTTATAATCTAGATTCAGCAGGGATATGGGCCTATATGATCCCATAGTCTCTGGATCATTCCCCTTTTTGTGTATAAGAGATATTGTCAAATCTGTGAAGTAGGGAGATTGCATCATGTTTTGAGAAAAATATAGGTTAAATAATTTGCCTAGCGTATCAGCAATGTCGTTTTTAATCATTTTGTAAAATTCGGCTGATAGCCTATCTGGGCCTGGAGCTTTATCTGATTTCATTTTTTCTATGGCTGCCACTATTTCTTCTGATGAAATTACTTTGTTGATTTGCTCTAAGGCTTCCATAGAGATCTTTGGAAGACTTATATTTTGCCAGAATCTATCCTTTTCTGTTTCACTAACCGAGACTTTTGTATATAATTTTTGATAGTATTTAAAAAAATACCCTAATTTCAGTTGCTTTTGTATATACATTATCGCTATCCTTGATTAAGGAGATCATGCTTTTCTTTTTAATGAATTTCATGAGTTTTGCCAAGTGTTTAGCCGATATTCATGGTACCCCTGAAACAAGGCTCTAGCTTTTAAATCTTTAAAAGACCATTTTGTTTTTAGGAACAGTTCCCTTTCCCTTTTAGCCTGGGTATTTATTCCATGTTGATGTGTTAGGGTTAAGTAAATATTTCCTGTACATGTTTTTAAGCTGATTGGTTAGTTGTGTATCTCTAAGTTTGGCCTTCTTTTTTATTTTAATCATGTAGGCCTTGATTTCTCCTCTCAGTACAGCTTTCCCCACTTCCCAGAAAATCTCTGTATTATGTAAGTACTCACAATTAAAATTATAATAGGCATACCATCTTTCCGTGAGCCAATTACAAAACTGGGCATTATTGCTCATAAAACTTGGAAAGCGAAAAGAGTTTATTATTATTATTATTATTAGTATACTTTATTTATTAAGTGCCAACATATTCCACAGCGCTATCCATGGATACAATTCATTTAAATAAAACAATACAAGACTTGTAAAATACAGGACAAAATTTACAAACACATACAGGAGGGATTGAGGGCCCTATTCCCGTGGGAACTTACAATCTAGAAGGGTAGGAGGTTGAGAAACAGGAGGTGAGGACTGCAAGATTGAGAAGGATGTTAATACAGAGTTAGATGAGGGAAATGTTTAGGTAAGTGAAATTAATTTATTATTGAGTTGGGTGGTAGGCTTCCCTGAACAGAAAAGTCTTCATTTGTATTGAGTTTGACTTTTAAACTAATTATGGCATCATCTGATAATATAATATCAGCTATTTGAGTTTCAATTTCTAGGGCTAAAAGTTTATCCCCTATTGAGAAAATATCAATCCTCTACATTTTTTTATAAGCTTTTGATTCACAGGAATAATTATGTGTGTCTGGATGTTGTAGATGCCAGACATCTTTCAGTCTCAAAGCCTTACAGAATTCCTTTAAAAATGTGCTTCTCTTAAATATCTGGGAGACTGTTTCTGCTGGAATCTGTCAATTTCTAGATACATTGTCAGATTAAAATCTCCTGCCAATATTAGGTTCTGTTCTAAATACGGAATTAGTTTGTTCCTGAGGTTCTTCCAAAAATCTATGTTTAATCTGTTAGTGCCATATACATTGCAAAATGACCATATTTTTTTCTCAATTTCTACCTGCATAATTAAATATTGTCCTAGTGGGTCTATCTCTTGTTTAACTAAATTATATATAAAAAAAATATTAAAAAGAATGGCTACTCCACATTTTCTTTTACTAGATGGGGTGGCTACAGTTTTCTCAATCTAGTTGACCTTTAATTTAGGGATTTCAGAAGCTTTTAAACATAGAAACATAGAAACATAGATATTGACGGCAGATAAGAGCCATAGGCCCAGCAAGTCTGCCCGACCTTACCTAACAGTATAAACTTATCTAGTTCGTAGGATAGCCCTATGCTTGTCCCATGCATTTTTAAAGTCCCCCACAGTGTTTGTTGCTACTACCTCTTGAGGAAGTTTATTCCATAAATCAATCACTCTTTCTGTAAAGAAGTGCTTCCTCAAATTACTTCTGAATCTACTACCCTTTAGCTTGAGCTCATGACCCCTTGTTCTTGAATTTTCCATTTTATGTAAAATACCCACAGCCTCAGTTTTACTAAACCCTTTAATGTACTTGAAAGTTGCTATCATATCACCTCTTTCCCTTCTCTCCTCTAAGCTATACATATTTAGGTCATTGAGCCTATCCTGGTAAGTTTTATTTTTTAGACCATGTACCATTTTGGTAGCCCTCCTTTGCACAGATTCAAGTTTGTTAATATCCTTCTGAAGATATGGTCTCCAGAACTGCACACAATACTCAAGATGAGGCCTAACTAATGATCTATAAAGTGGCATAAGAACCTTACTATTTCTGCTGCAAATACCTCTACCAATACATCCAAGCATTCTGCTAGCCTTACTCGCTGCATTACTACATTGTTTACTAAGTTTTAAATCATCTGAAATAATAATTCCCAAGTCCTGTTCCTCGTCTGTAACAGTCAGTAAAGTGTCATTGAGTCTGTAATTAACATTTGGATTTTTCTTCCCTAAATGCATTATTTTACACTTTGCTGTGTTAAACTTTAGACCCCAGTCATTTGTCCAATCCTCCAATTGTTGTATATCACTTCTCATTTTGTCTACCCCCCCTGGAACATCCACTCTGTTGCAAATTTTTGTATCATCTGCAAAGAGACATACTTTCCCCTGTAGCCCTTTGCTGATATCGCAGATAAATATGTTAAACAAAACAGGCCCCAGAACTGACCCCTGAGGAACACCACTAGTAACAGCCCCATCTGCTGAATGAACTCCATTTACTAAGACACTTTGTTTTCTGTCCTTAAGCCAGCATTCCACCCAGTTCACAATTTTTGAATCTAGACCAAGGAGATATAGTTTGTGAATAAGTTTATTGTGTGGGACGGTGTCAAATGCTTTGCTGAAATCTAGATATGCTACATCAACTGCTCCTCCCTTGTCTAATACTTTTGTTACATAATCAAAGAAGTCAATTAGATTAGTCTGACATGATCTCCCTGAAGTAAAACCATGCTGATTTTGGTCCTCTAAATTGTTTGTCTTTATGTAAGTCATAATTCTTTCTTTTAAGAGGCTTTCCATTAATTTCCCTACTACTGAAGTTAAACTAACTGGCCTGTAGTTGCCAGATTCTTCTCTACTGCCCTTTTTATGAAGGGGTATTACATTTGCTATTCTCCAATCATCTGGGACAGCTCCTGTTAATAGTGACTGATTAAACAGATCAGTTAATGGGACAGTTAGCACTGATCGAAGTTCTTTTAAAACCCTTGGATGAATATTATCAGGACCCACTGCCTTTGTAACATTTATTTTTGATAATGCTAACAAAACCTCATCCTCTGTAAAAAGATTACTGTTAAGCTTGTTTCTATTTTGCGTTGCATCCCTTAATGTAGACATTGTATCTTCACAATCTTTAGTGAAAACAGAACAGAAGTAATCATTGAGACAGTCTGCAATCTGCTTATCTCCTTCTATTATTCTACCATCAACTGATTTCAATTTTACTATTCCTACCTTATTTTTTCTTCTTTCACTGATATATCTAAAGAATGTTTTGTCCCCATGTTTTACTGACTGTGCTATCTTCTCTTCTGCATGAGCTTTAACCTTCCTAATTAACTGCTTAGTCTTTTTTTGTTGGAGTCTCCATATTTTCATATCATCATCTGCTTGTGTGTGTCTGTAATTTTTATAAGCTATCTTTTTAGTCTTTACAGCATGTGCTACTTCTTTGGAAAACCAAATTGGTTTCCGCTTTCTTTTACTTTTACAGACATGTCTAATACAGTGTGCGGTTGCATCTAAAATGGCACCTTTCACAAATTCCCACTGTTCTTGAACCCCTGTAATAAGAGTTTTCCCCTTTAAATAGTTCTTTAGGTATTCTCCCATTAATGAAAAATCTGCCGTCCTAAAGTCTAAAACTTTTGTTTTAGTCTGGGTGGACAGTTCCTGAACATGAATACTAAACCAAACAGATTGATGATCACTGGATCCTAAGTTCTCACCTACAGACACATCTGAAACTGTATCACTGTTTGTAAGTATTAGATCTAATATAGCTTCCTTACGAGTTGGTTCCTTGACTAATTGTTCAAGTGATTCCCCTAGCAGAGATTCAAGAATATACCTGCTTCTAGCAGATCTGGCAGAAGGAATCTTCCAGTCTATATCTGGCAAATTAAAGTCCCCCAGTACTATAACCTTACCCTTCATGGTCATTTTGGTTATTTCATCTAATAACAGATTGTCCAGTTTTTCATCCTGCAATGGAGGCCTATATACAACCCCTATTCTAAAAACATTTTTATCTCCAATTTCCAAAGTCACCCAAATACTTTCCACCTCATCATTTGTTCCTACAATTTCAGTAACCTTTATATTTTCATTTACATACAAAGCAACTCCTCCACCTTTCTTTCCTACTCTGTTCTTTTTAAATAACCTGTATCCAGGTATGACTATGTCCCAGTCATGCAAATCATTGTACCATGTTTCTGTTATAGCTACTAAATCCAAGTTGTCCCTATTATTGAAATGAGTTCAGGTAATTTATTTCCTAAGCTGCGAGCATTTGTGCTCATGGCACGAAGAATTTTTCTACTAGAATTTCTAGAATTGTTACTTGGACTAACAGTTTTGGCATGCTGTGGGGGGCAGGTGGATATATTAATGCTACCCCCCTTTATTAGTTTAAATGATTTCTAATAAAGTATTTAAACTCCTCTCCCAGATACTCTGTTCCTTTAGCATCCAAATGCAAGCCATCTCTCCTAAATAACCTAGTATCTTTCCAAACAGAGCTATAATGGCCAATAAAACCAAATCCTCGTTCCCTGCACCACTTATCTAACCAAGAATTAAATGTTGTTATCCGCTCCATCTTTCCTGCTTTCTGGCCATACACAGGTAAAATAGCAGAAAATGATAGAGTTGATGCCACAGTCTCTAAATGATTACCTAGGTCACAAAACTCTTTCTGAACAGCAGCAACATGATTACTAGCCAGATCATTTGTTCCTAAATGTACAATCACATCTAACTCACTTCCCTTTTCTGCTGCCTTAACAATTCTCAAAATAGGATTCTTATCCCTGTGAGCAGTAGCTCCTGGAAGACATCTAACCTCCCTTGTTTCTCCTTTACTTTCACCTAAATACACATTCCTCAAAATAGAGTCACCCACTAACAGTCTTTTTCTCAAAAACACATCTGCAGTTCTTTCCTGTGTTATGTTACCTGGAGAATCAGGTGCCAATAGATTTAAATTACCTGTTACAGCTTCAGAGGGCTCAGAAACAGCAATCTCCTCATCACAAGTATATTTTAAATGTAATTCTTAAAGGAAAATTATATTAGGGCTTTGCTTTTTAAGATTTTTAAAAATGTGTTTGTGCTTACTCGGGGAGGTAATCCCCTCTACATTCCATGGCCTCTATTTATCAAGCTGTCTACTTACCTGCATTCGACGGCCCCAATACGCTCGCCTAAGATCGCCTAACATCGCTGCCGCGGACCTGAATACTTTTGCCAAATTTATCAAGAAAGCTGTAAAAAAGCCGAAGAGCAGCAAGATCGATGACTGTTAGTTAACAACAGTCCGCTGCTCTTCGGCTTTTTTACAGCTTTCTTGCTATACTGTCACTAAGCACCCACACTATACTATACTGTTTACCCCCTATACCGCCGCTCCCGGAGCCCTCCGCAACTAAATACACTTATTAACCCCTAAACCGCTGCTCCCGGACACCGCCGCAACTATAATAAATATATTAACCCCTAAACCACCGCTCCTGGACCCCGTTGCAACTATAATAAATATATTAACCCCTAAACCACCGCTCCCGGATCCCACCGCCACCTACATTATACCTATTAACCACAAATCTTCCGCCCCCCTATACCGCTGCCACCTACATAAAGTTATTAACCCTTATCCTGCCGATCCCGGACCCCGCCGCAACTAAATAAATTGTTTAACCCCTAATCTGCCCCTCTACACCGCCGCCACTATATTAATTTTATTAACCCGTAAACCTAAGTCTAACCCTAACCCTAACACCCTCCTAACTTCAATATAATTTAAATAAATATAAACAAATATTCCTATTATTAACTAAATAATTCCCATTTAAAACTAAATATTTACCTATAAAATAAACCCTAAGATAGCTACAATATAATTAATAATTACATTGTAGCTATTTTAGGATTTATTTTTTATTTTACAGGCAACTTTGTATTTATTTTAACTAGGTAGAATAGTTATAAAATAGTTTTTAACTATTTAATAGCTACCTAGCTAAAATAAATACAAAATTACCTGTAAAATAAATCCTAACCTAAGTTACAATTTCACCTAACACTATACTACAATTAAATAAATTAAATTAATTAAATACAATTACCTACAATTAAATAAAATTAACAAAAATGAACTAAAGTACAAAAAACAAACAAACACAAATTACAGAAATTAAAAAAAAAAATTACAAGAATTTTAAATTAATTACACCTAATCTAAGACCCTTAATAAATTAAAATGCCCCAAAGTAATCAGCCCTTTTAACTTTTTAACCACCACCCACACACTCAACCCACCCAAACCCCCCTTAAAAAAATCTAACACTAACCCCCTAAAGATCACCCTACCTTGAGCCGTCTTCAACCAGCCGGGCCTAAGTCCTCAACGAATCCGGGCGAAGTGGTCCTCCAGATGGGCAGAAGTCTTCATCCAATCCGGCCAGAAGAGGTCCTCCAGATGGGCAGAAATCTTCATCCAGGCGGCATTTTCTATCTTCTTCCTGTAAGGATTATTTTATATAGAATATGGATTACATGTGCAAACTAATATTTAATTAATTATACCACCCAGTCTCACACCAAAACTTGACTCATTAGATTTTCTTAGGAGTCTTGTTTTGCCCATTGACTGGGGGATGACAACTTAGTCACAGGCCTAGATAGGGAAATCTGAGATTTGAATCCCAAATTTAGATCCCTATAAATCACAATAGTTTAAGTTGTTATATTTGTATGGTAGTTCTGTTTTGAAATATATAACACTTCAACAAGTAATTCCAAACTGTATTAATACTTAATAAACTGTAGCTTAAGCAGGAGTAATTCTTTGAGTAATATACTGAGAGCACATGTCAAATGGAGGTGAAATAGTTAAATTCTCAAGTTAGTAAGAAGCAGATGAAATGCATGCTTAGCTGTTAGATTAGCAGAGTAATAGAGCCACAATGAACCTTCTTTACAATGATATTATAATAAACAGTCCATTCATATGCAAGTAAATTCAACACTTCACAGATTCAATGCAAATACAGGCCTAGATTTGGAGTTTTGTCGGTAAAGACCCGCGTAGCTAACGCCGGCTTTTTTCTGGCCGCACCATAAAAATAACTCTGGTATTGAGAGTCCACATAAAGGCTGCGTTAGGCTCCAAAAAAGGAGCGTAGAGCATATTTAACGCAGCTTCAACTCTCGATACCAGAGTTGCTTACACAAGCGGCCAGCCTCAAAAACGTGCTCGTGCACGATTCCCCCATAGGAAACAATGGGGCTGTTTGAGCTGAAAAAAAAACCTAACACCTGCAAAAAAGCCGCGTTCAGCTCCTAACGCAGCCCCATTGTTTGCTATGCGGAAACACTTCCTACGTCTGCACCTAACACTCTAACATGTACCCCGAGTCTAAACACCCCTAACCTTACACTTATTAACCCCTATTCTGCCGCCCCCGCTATCGCTGACCCCTGCATATTATTATTAACCCCTAATCTGCCGCTCCGTAAACCGCCGCTACTTACATTATCCCTATGTACCCCTAATCTGCTGCCCTAACATCGCCGACCCCTATATTATATTTATTAACCCCTAATCTGCCCCCCACAATGTCGCCTCCACCTGCCTACACTTATTAACCCCTAATCTGCCGACCGGACCTGAGCGCTACTATAATAAAGTTATTAACCCCTAATCCGCCTCACTAACCCTATAATAAATAGTATTAACCCCTAATCTGCCCTCCCTAACATCGCCGACACCTAACTTCAATTATTAACCCCTAATCTGCTGACTGGAGCTCACCGCTATTCTAATAAATGTATTAACCCCTAAAGCTAAGTCTAACCCTAACACCCCCCTAAGTTAAATATAATTTACATCTAACGAAATTAAATATCTCTTATTAAATAAATTATTCCTATTTAAAGATAAATACTTACCTGTAAAATAAATCCTAATATAGCTACAATATAAATTATAATTATATTATAGCTATTTTAGGATTAATATTTATTTGACAGGCAACTTTGTAATTATTTTAACCAGGTACAATAGCTATTAAATAGTTAAGAACTATTTAATAGCTACCTAGTTAAAATAATTACAAAATTACCTGTAAAATAAATCCTAACCTAAGTTACAATTAAACCTAACACTATACTATCATTAAATTAATTAAATAAACTACCTACAATTACCTACAATTAACCTAACACTACACTATCAATAAATTAATTAAATACAATTCCTACAAATAAATACAATTAAATAAATTAGCTAAAGTACAAAAAATAAAAAAGAACTAAGTTACAAAAAATAAAAAAATATTTACAAACATAAGAAAAATATTACAACAATTTTAAACTAATTACACCTACTCTAAGCCCCCTAATAAAATAACAAAGACCCCCAAAATAAAAAATGCCCTACCCTATTCTAAATTACTAAAGTTCAAAGCTCTTTTACCTTACCAGCCATGAACAGGGCCCTTTGCGGGGCATGCCCCAAGAAGTTCAGCTCTTTTGCCTGTAAAAAAAAAACATACAATACCCCCCCCAACATTACAACCCACCACCCACATACCCCTAATCCCCTAGCTAGTTTATTTAATTGTATTTATTTGTAGGAATTGTATTTAATTAATTTATTGATAGTGTAGTGTTAGGTTAATTGTAGGTAATTGTAGGTAGTTTATTTAATTAATTTAATGATAGTATAGTGTTAGGTTTAATTGTAACTTAGGTTAGGATTTATTTTACAGGTAATTTTGTAATTATTTTAACTAGGTAGCTATTAAATAGTTCTTAACTATTTAATAGCTATTGTACCTGGTTAAAATAATTACAAAGTTGCCTGTCAAATAAATATTAATCCTAAAATAGCTATAATATAATTATAATTTATATTGTAGCTATATTAGGATTTATTTTACAGGTAAGTATTTATCTTTAAATAGGAATAATTTATTTAATAAGAGATAATTAATTTCGTTAGATGTAAATTATATTTAACTTAGGGGGGTGTTAGTGTTAGGGTTAGACTTAGCTTTAGGGGTTAATACATTTATTAGAATAGCGGTGAGGTCCGGTCGGCAGATTAGGGGTTAATAAGTGTAGGCAGGTGGAGGCGACGTTGTGGGGGGCAGATTAGGGGTTAATAAATATAATATAGGGGTCGGCGGTGTTAGGGGCAGCAGATTAGGGGTACATAAGGATAACGTAGGTGGCGGTCGGCAGATTAGGGGTTAAAAAATGTAACCGAGTTGCGGAAATGTGGGGGGACCTCAGTTTAGGGGTACATAGGTAGTTTATGGGTGTTAGTGTACTTTAGAGCACAGTAGTTAAGAGCTTTATAAACCGGCGTTAGCCCAGAAAGCTCTTAACTACTGACTTTTTTCCTGCGGCTGGAGTTTTGTCGTTAGATGTCTAACGCTCACTTCAGACACGACTCTAAATACCGGAGTTAGAAAGATCCCATTGAAAAGATAGGATACGCAATTTATGTAAGGGGATCTGCGGTATGGAAAAGTCGCGGCTGAAAAGTGAGCATTAGACCCTATTTTGAGTGACTCCAAATACCGGAGTTAGCCTAAAACCAGCGTTAGGAGCCTCTAACGCTGGTTTTCACGGCTAACGCCAAACTCCAAATCTAGGCCACAGTCTTTTTTTGGTTTGGTAATGAATTGCCGAAAGCGTGACTTCAATTAGGCAAGTTGTACTATTTAAAGTCTCATGCAATTATAAGTTGCTGTTAGTAATTACCATACGTCTTCAGTTAGAAATCCAAAAGGCAGATTCTGTTTTGATATTATAAAAAAGGTTACCGTTACTCCATGTACTTCACTCAAATGCCTGTAACTGACTGCGTCTGATGACATCACAGGCTCCAGGTTCCTGCTGGAAGTAGATTCACTGTTGAAGTAAAAGGTAACAAGATTAACAGTGGAACTGTTAATTGTAGAGTCCGGTTGCTGTAAACTGGCAGCTATAATGTTAAGCTTAGTTGTAAATTTCTTTAAATGCAAATTAGGTTCTCAAGAGAATGGCTAGACACAATTCACTATAGACATTTAGTCAAACTGAACAAATTACCTAGCAATGAGTTGCTAGAGGAGGGGTCTTTTATAGGGAGTAGTGAGCACATTTAAAGGTATATACACGTAACCTGACAGTACACCCCCTCAAAAAGAGTCGCTCATCGGATCAAGGCTTCGGGCGTTCAGGACAACGTCTATGAAAAAGATAGACTAGACGAGGAGCCGCCAAATTAATGGAAGGTTCCCATGAATCCTCATCTGAACTATATCCTTTACATCTTACAAGATACTCCAATTTTCCTTTGAAATAACGGGAGTCAAGGATGGTTTCAGCTTCATACAGAGAGTCATCTGGAGGTACTACTATGTCATTGAATGACCGGCTTTGTCCTCTTACTGGATAATAAGGCTTCAACAAAGAAACATGAAAGGTAGGGTGACATTTGTAGGATGGAGGTAACTGTAAGGTGACAGCATTGCGGTTTATGACTTTAGATATTGGAAATGGCCCAATGAATAAACTGCTGAGTTTTTTACTGGGAACCTGGAGTCTCAAGAACTTAGTTGATAGCCAAAGGAAAAATGAGGATGATCAAGTAATCCCCAGAGGTGCGCTAGTGCTTTGAAAGAGCTGGTATCGGATACTGTATGCTAGCTGTATTCGATCCTCGTAGACCTGTGGCTGCACTCTCGGAAGTAGTCTAAAGGAATACCCGGCTGTAGATGAAAAGAAAAACAAGAGAGGCGCCAATCCAAACCAAATCACCTATTTTGTATTCTGGTGCAGGTGTTCTTCTAAGGTCATAATAAAATTTTTGTTTTTCTTGAGCTTGCTGTAGAATGTCCTTGAGACCCCTGTGCAATAACTTTTATGGTATCATTTACAAGAGGAGATGTGCTTTCAGATCTTTTTGCCAGATGATAAGATGGGTGAAAACCATAATTCACATAGAATGGGGTAAGTTTACTGGAGTTATTAACGGTTTTGTTAAAAGCGAATTCTGCAGTGGGTAATAAAGAACTCCAATTGTTTTGTTGGACAGTAAAGAAACAATGCAAATATTGTTCCAAGGTTTGATTGGTACGTTCTGTCTGTCCATTCGTCTGGGGGTGATAAGCACTGGATAAGCGCCTATCAATTTGTAAAGTCTTACAAAGTTGTGACCAAAATTTAGAGGTGAACTGTGAACCTCTGTCGGTGGTAACAGAGTCAGGTAGACCATGGAGCTTGACGATGTTGTTTAAGAATACTTGAGCAGTTTCTTGGGCTGTTGGTAATCCTGAAAGGGGTACAAAATGAACCATTTTAGAGAATAAGTCATTCACTACAAGAATTGTATTATAGTTTGAAGAAGATGGCAATTCAACAATAAAGTCCATTGCAATGCTTTGCCATGGTCTATCTGCAATGGGCATGGATGTTAGTAAACCATAAGGACGATTCTTTGGATTTTTTGAAGTACAACATATAGCACAGGATTTGATGTAGTCGCACACTGTTTTTTCCATTTTTGGCCACCAAAAATCCCTCTGTAAAAGATGCAGGGTTTTCCGTATTCCAGGATGACCAGAGAGAAGAGAGTCATGATTTGATTTAAGTATTTAGTTTCTAAGATTAGGAGGTATATATAGTTTCTCATTATGGTACAGGAGACCTTCTGTAGAAGTTGTTAAAAGTAAAGATCTACTTGAAATATCTCTTGCTTGATGAGTCTTTATATGATTGAAACCATATGTAGTGAGAGCAATAAAACGTTCCAAAGGAATGATGGGGCTAGGGGAGTCATTGCGAGCAGGTCTTGGATCTCTTCATGATAAGGTATCAGCCTTCAAATTCTTAATACCAGGTCTGTATGTGATCACATAGTTAAATCTTGAGAGAAATAAACTCCAACGAACCTGCCTGGAACTCAATGTTTTATTTGATTTTAAATACTGTAAGTTTCTGTGATCTGTGTATATGATTATTGGTGTTTCCGTGCCTTCTAATAAATGCCTCCAAAATTCCAATGAAGCTTTAATGGCAAGCAGTTCCTTTTCCCCTATGGCATAGTTACATTCGGCATTATTCATGAGCCTTGAGAAATATGAAACTGGATGCAAAGTATCAGAAGAAGTGCGTCTTTGAGAAAGAACAGCCCCAATGGCATAGTCTGAAGCATCCACCTCCAAAATATATTGGAGTGCTGGGTCTCGGAATTGTAAAATGGGTGCTGTAATGAAACTTTCCTTTAATGAAAGAAAAGCTTGATGTGCTTGTGGATTCCAAGTGCATTTACAATCCTTCTTAGTAAGAGATGTAAGAGGTTTAACTATAGATGAAAATCATTGGATGAAACGTCTGTAGAAATTAGCAAAGCCTAGGAATTTCTGAACTTTCTTCTTTGACTCTGGTATTGACCAATCCATAATGGCCTTGACTTTGTCATTTTCCATGCATATTCCAGATGGGGAGATCTTATAACCCAAGAAGGAGATGGTGTCCGTATGAAAAATACACTTTTCTGCCTTTGCGTATAAAGAATTAGTTCTTAATCTGGAGAGAACCTCATGGACATCTTTCACATGCTGCTGAAGAGTCTCAGAATAAATGAGGATGTCATCTAAGTATACTACCATTGAGACATCTAAGAGATCATGGAAAACGTCATTCATGAAACACTGAAAGGTGGCGGGGGCATTACAAAGCCCAAAAGGCATCACTCAATATTCGAATAAACCGTACCTAGTACGGAAGGCCATCAGTCATTCGTCCCCCTTCCTCATCCTGACGAGATTATATGCGCCCCTCAGATCTAACTTGGTGTATATTGTAGCACCTCTGAGTCTCTCTATGAGCTCAGGTATGAGCGGTAGGGGGTACCTGTTCTTCTTCGTACGGTTATTTAGCTCTCTATAATCAATGATTGGTCTGAGACTTTGATCTTTGTTTCTGACGAAAAACATAGCTGCACCGGCAGGTGATTTTGATGGTCTAATAAAACCTTTCTTTAAATTTTCATCAAGGTATTCCTTCAAATTCTTAAGCTCAGGTTCTGACATGGGATAAATAAGACCATATGGTATTGAGGATCCAGGAAGCAGGTCAATGGGGCAATCATAGGGTCTATGGGGTGGTAGAATCTGTGCCTCTTTCTTATCAAAAACCTCTAAGAAATCAGAATAACAGGATGGAATGTCAGCCTTGGAAATTTGCATAATACTACGAGTTAGATTGGGATTACACACTTCTAAACAATGTTAAGAGTCGAAGTTTATGGAATTATTAGACCAATGAATAGTTGGTTGGTGTGATCTTAACCAGGGAAGACCTAAAATCACAGGAAAAAGCGGAGTAGATATAACATCAAAAACACATGACTCAATATGTTTTGAAGCTACTGTCAGTGTAAGGGGTATAGTATGGTGAGTTATAGGACCAGATTTTATTAAAGAACCATCCAACTGTAATTGCTAGTGAAAATTCTTTCTTTATAAAAGGAATACGGTTAAAGTGCACAAAATCATAATCAATAAAGTTTCCAGTTGCTCCAGAATCAATCATTGCTCGTGAGGTTACAAGTTGCTGGTCCCACTGTAGGGAGATAGAAAAAGATAAATGTGAAGAAAATGAGGATTTAGACCTAACAAGAGGTATTGGATTTGTTATCTTACCCTTCTTAGATCTTTGTAGGATAGGACAGTCCTTAACACAATGATCCTTTGCAGCGCAGTAGAGACAAAGATTATGGACACGATGTCTAGCCTTTTCTTCAGCCTTTAATGGGCCCCTGACAAAGGCAACTTCCATTGGTTCCTCAGTACGCCTGTTAACAGGAGTGGGGATGTAGGAATAAGATCTTTTAACAATAAGGTCTGAGGATGTCCTTTCAGACCTTCTTTCTCTCAAGCGTCTGTCAATAGATATGCATAGTAGTATCAAAGACTCCAAATCCGTCGGTATCTCAGTATGTGCCAATTCATCCTTTATTTGGTCAGACAATCCAAGTCGAAATTGGTTCCTCAGGGCGGCACTATTCCATTCTGTATCAGGTGCCCAACCCTTGAAATCCGTAATGTACTCCTCCACAGGCCTCTTACCCTGACGGAGTGCTCTAATGGAGGATTCAGCTGTATTTTGTTTGTCTCTGTCTTCATACAGGACAGTCATTGCTTCAAAAAAATGAATCCAGCGAATTCAATATGGGATCATTCTTTTCATAAAAGGAATTTGCCCATTTCCTTGGTTCGCCAGATAAATAAGATATCACAGTCAGAACTTTTATTTTCTGATTAGGATAAGTTCTAGGCTTTAATGAAAATAATAAAGTACATGAATTTTTAAAGTCTCTGAAGTTTGCCCTAAAGCCTGAAAATTTTTCTGGAGCTGCAACCTGTGGTTCTGGATAATTATCCACTGGAGTGCATTTTTGAGACATATGATCATTAATAAACTTCCTTAAACGCTCATGTTCTGACTGTATATCTCTAAGACCCTGGAGCATTAAATCCATATCCTGTGCCATAGCACCCACTCTGTTAGATAATTCAGTAAGATCCATAGGAGTGCTTAGGTAGTTTATTTCTTTTTTACAGGCTAGGTAATATGTAAGGATTATTTTATATAGAATATGGATTACATGTGCAAACTAATATTTAATTAATTATACCACCCAGTCTCACACCAAAACTTGACTCATTAGATTTTCTTAGGAGTCTTGTTTTGCCCATTGACTGGGGGATGACAACTTAGTCACAGGCCTAGATAGGGAAATCTGAGATTTGAATCCCAAATTTAGATCCCTATAAATCACAATAGTTTAAGTTGTTATATTTGTATGGTAGTTCTGTTTTGAAATATATAACACTTCAACAAGTAATTCCAAACTGTATTAATACTTAATAAACTGTAGCTTAAGCAGGAGTAATTCTTTGAGTAATATACTGAGAGCACATGTCAAATGGAGGTGAAATAGTTAAATTCTCAAGTTAGTAAGAAGCAGATGAAATGCATGCTTAGCTGTTCGATTAGCAGAGTAATAAAGCCAAAATGAACCTTCTTTACAATGATATTATAATAAACAGTCCATTCATATGCAAGTAAATTCAACACTTCACAGATTCAATGCAAATACAGTCTTATTTTGGTTTGGTAATGAATTGCTGAAAGCGTGACTTCAATTAGGCAAGTTGTACTATTTAAAGTCTCATGCAATTATAAGTTGCTGTTAGTAATTACCATAAGTCTTCAGTTAGAAATCCAAAAGGCAGATTCTGTTTTGATATTATAAAGAGGTTACCGTTACTCCATGTACTTCACTCAAATGCCTGTAACTGACTGCGTCTGATGACATCACAGACTCCAGGTTCCTGCTGGAAGTAGATTCACTGTTGAAGTAAAAGGTAACAAGATTAACAGAGGAACTGTTAATTGTAGAATCCGGTTGCTGTAAACTGGCAGCTATAATGTTAAGCTTAGTTGTAAATTTCTTTAAATGCAAATTAGGTTCTCAAGAGAATGGCTAGACACAATTCACTATAGACATTTAGTCAAACTGAACAAATTACCTAGCAATGAGTTGCTAGAGGAGGGGCCTTTTATAGGGAGTAGTGAGCACATTTAAAGGTATATACACGTAACCTGACACTTCCATCCGATGAGGAGCGGCTCCATCTTGAAGACATCCGACGCGGAGCATGCATTGATCCCGACGACTAAACGACGAATGACGGTTCCTTTAAATGACATCATCCAAGATGGCGTCCCTTGGATTCTATCAGCCAATCGGAATTAAGGTAGGAAAAATCCAATTGGCTGATGCAATCAGCCAATCGGATTGAAGTTCAATCCGATTGGCTGATCCAATCAACCAATAGGATTGACCTTGCATTCTATTGGCTGTTCCGATCAGCCAAAAGAATGTGAGGTCAATCCTATTGGCTGATTGGATCAGCCAATCGGATTGAACTTCAATCCGATTGGCTGATTGCATCAACCAATCAGATTTTTCCTACCTTAATTCCGATTGGCTGATAGAATCCTATCAGCCAATCGGAATTGAAGGGACGTCATCTTGGATGATGTCATTTAAAGAAACCGTCATTCGTCGTTGGATGGATGCTCCGTGTTGGATGTCTTCAAGATGGAGCTGCTCCTCGTCGGATGGAAGAAAATAGAAGATGCTGCCTGGATGAAGATTTCTGCCCATCTGGAGGATCTCTTCTGGCCGGATTGGATGGAGACTTCTGCCCATCTGGAGGACCACTTCGCCCGGATTTGTTGAGGACTTAGGCCCAGCTGGGTGAAGACAGCTCAAGGTAGGGTGATCTTCAGGGGGTTAGTGTTAGGTTTTTTTAAGGGGGGTTTGGGTGGGTTTTAGACTAGGGTTGCGTGTGTGGGTGGTGGGTTTTAATGTTGGAGGGGGTTGTATTTCTCTTTTTACAGGTAAAAGAGCTGATTACTTTGGGGCAATGCCTCTCAAAAAGACCTTTTAAGGACTATTTGTAATTTAGTATAGGGTAGGGAATTTTATTATTTTGGGGGGATTTTTTAATTTATTAGGGGGCTTAGATTAGGTGTAATTAGTTTAAAATTCTTGTAATTTTTTTTATTTTCTGTACTTTAGTGTTGTTTTTTTTGTACTTTAGTTCATTTTTGTTAATTTAATTTAATTGTAGGTAATTATATTTAATTAATTTAATTTATTTAATTGTAGTATAGTGTTAGGTGTAATTGTAACTTAGGTTAGGATTTATTTTACATGTAATTTTGTATTTATTTTAGCTAGGTAGTTATTAAATAGTTAATAACTATTTAATAACTATTGTACCTAGTTAAAATAAATACAAAGTTGCCTGTAAAATAAAAATAAACCCTAAGATAGATACAAATCTAACTATTAGTTATATTGTATGGATTATGAAGTTCTTAATGGTGCGCAAATTGCCCCTTGAACTGTCACCTATCTGCTCCCAAAAACAGATATAGGGGGGTAGTTATCAACGTGTCTACTTTTCCTGCCTTTGCCGGCCCAATATGCCCGCCTAAGCTCGCCTCACATCGCCGCCGCAGACCTCCAAAAATTCGCCTAAGTTATCAAAAAAGCTGTCAAAAAGCCGCGCACCAAGTACGGGGCGATGAGCAGCGGACTGTGAGAGTTATCACTCATCCGATCTCGCTGCTCTTCGGCTTTTTTACAGCTTTATTGCTAGCCTGTCACTAAGCACCCACACTAACTACACTGTTCTACCCCCTATACCGGCGCCCCCGGAGCCTCCCGCAACTAAATAAAGTTACTAACCCCTAAACCGCCACCCTAGACCCCGCCACAACTCTTATAAATGTATTAACCCCTAAACCGCTGGTCCTAGACCCCGCCGCAACTCTTATAAATGTATTAACCCCTAAACCGCCGCTCCCGGACACCGCTGCCACCTACATTATACCTAGTAACCCCTATCCTGCCCCCCCTATACCATCGCCCTCTATAATATAAGTTATTAACCCCTATCCTGCTGATTCCGCACCTCGCCGCAACTAAATAAATAGTTTAACCCCTAAACCGCCGCTCCCTGACCCCGCCGCAACCTATATTAAATTTATTAACCCCTATCCTGCCCCCCCTACACCGTTGCCACCTATAATAAATGTATTAACCCCTATCCTGCCCCCCACTACACTGCCGCCACTGTAATAAAATTATTAACCCCTAAACCTAAGTCTAACACTAACCCTAACACCCCCCTAAATTAACCCTTTAAGGACACAGCTTTCAGTTTGCTCAATTGTTTTATGACGGAAAAATTCTGTCATATGTCCTTAAGAGGTTAAATATTAATTAAATAAATCTAAATAATATTTCTATTATGAACTAAATTAATCCTATTTAAAACTAAATACTTACCTTTAAAATAAACCCTAATATAGCTACAATATAAATAATAATTATATTGTAGCTATCTTAGGATTTATTTTTATTTTACAGGCAAATTTCAATTTATTTTAACTAGGTACAATAGCTATTAAATAGTTATTAACTATTTAATAGCTTACCTAGCTAAAATAAAGAGAAATTAACCTGTAAAATAAAAACTAACCTAAGTTACAATTACACCTAACACTACACTATACTTAAATAAATTAATCCTATTTAAAACTAAATACTTACCTGTAAAATAAACCCTAAGATAGCTACAATGTAATTAATAATTACATTGTAGCTTTTTTAGGATTTATATTTATTTTACAGGTAACTTTGTATTTATTTTAGCTAGTTAGAATAGTTATTAAATAGTTATTAACTATTTAATAACCACCTAGCTAAAAGAAATACAAAATTACCTGTAAAATAAATCCTAACCAAAGTTACAATTAAACCTAACACTACACTATCATTAAATTAATAAAATAAATTACCTACAAATAACTACAATTAAATACAATTACATAAACTAACTAAAGTACAAAAAATAAAAAAAGCTAAGTTACAAAAAATAAAAAAAATAAGTTACAAACATTTTAAAAATATTACAACAATTTTAAGCTACTTACACCTAATCTAAGCCCGCTAATAAAATAACAACCCCCCCAAAATAAAAAAATGCCCTACCCTATTCTAAATTAAAAAAGTTCAAAGCTCTTTTACCTTACCAGCCCTTAAAAGGGCCATTTGTGGGGCATACCCCAAAGAATTCAGCTCTTTTGCCTGTAAAAGAAAAATACAACCCCCCCAAACATTAAAACCCACCACCCACATACCCCTAATCTAACCCAAACCCCCCTTAAAATAACCTAACACTAATCCCCTGAAGATCATCCTACCTTGAGTCATCTTCACTCAGCCGAGCAGCGATGGAACCGAAGAGGAGACCCGGAGCGGCAGAAGTTATTCTCCAAGCAGCGCTGAAGAAATCTTCCATCCGATGAAGTGATCCTCCAAGCGGGCGCTGAAGAAGTCTTCCATCCGGGCGATGTCATCTTCCAAGAGGCGCTGAAGAAGTCTTCTATCCGGGGGATGTCATCTTCCAAGCGGGGTCTTCAATCTTCATCCCGCCGACGCGGAACATCCTTCTTTCCCGACGGACTACCGACGAATGAAGGATCCTTTAAGGGACGTCATCCAAGATGGCGTCCCTTCAATTCCGATTGGCTGATAGGATTCTATCAGCCAATCGGAATTAAGGTAGGAAAAATCTGATTGGCTGATTGAATCAGCCAATCAGATTCAAGTTCAATCCGATTGGCTGATCCAATCAGCCAATCAGATTGAACTCACATTCTATTGGCTGTTCCGATCAGCCAATAGAATGCGAGCTCAATCTGATTGGTTGATTGGATCAGCCAATCAGATTGAACTTGAATCTGATTGGCTGATTCAATCAGCCAATCAGATTTTTCCTACCTTAATTCCGATTGGCTGATAGAATTCTATCAGCCAATCGGAATTGAAGGGACGCCATCTTGGATGACGTCCCTTAAAGGAGCCTTCATTCGTCGGTAGTCCGTCGGGAAAGAAGGATGTTCCGCGTCGGCGGGATGAACATTGAAGACCCCGCTTGGAAGATGACATCGCCCGGATAGAAGACTTCTTCAGCGCCTCTTGGAAGATGACATCGCCCGGATGGAAGACTTCTTCAGCGCCGACTGTAGGATCACTTCATCGGATGGAAGATTTCTTCAGCGCCGCTTGGAGGATAACTTCTGCCGCTCCGGGTCTCCTCTTCGGTTCTATCGCTGCTCGGCTGAGTGAAGACAACTCAAGGTAGGATGATCTTCAGGGGATTAGTGTTAGGTTATTTTAAGGGGGGTTTGGGTTAGATTAGGGGTATGTAGGTGGTGGGTTTTAATGTTGGGGGGTTGTATTTTTCTTTTACAGGCAAAAGAGCTGAATTCTTTGGGGCATGCCCCACAAATGGCCCTTTTAAGGGCTGGTAAGGTAAAAGAGCTTTGAACTTTTTTAATTTAGAATAGGGTAGGGCATTTTTTTTTATTTTGGGGGGGTTTGTTATTTTATTAGGGGGCTTAGATTAGGTGTAAGTAGCTTAAAATTGTTGTAATATTTTTAAAATGTTTGTAACCTATTTTTTTTATTTTTTGTAACTTAGCTTTTTTTTGTACTTTAGTTAGTTTATGTAATTGTATTTAATTGTAGTTATTTGTAGTTAATTTATTTAATTAATTTAATGATAGTGTAGTGTTAGGTTTAATTGTAACTTAGGTTAGGATTTATTTTACAGGTAATTTTGTATTTCTTTTAGCTAGGTAGTTATTAAATAGTTAATAACTATTTAATAACTATTCTAACTAGCTAAAATAAATACAAAGTTACCTGTAAAATAAATATAAATCCTAAAATAGCTACAATGTAATTATTAATTATATTGTAGCTATCTTAGGGTTTATTTTACAGGTAAGTATTTAGTTTTAAATAGGAATAATTTATTAAAGTATAGTGTAGTGTTAGGTGTAATTGTAACTTAGGTTAGTTTTTATTTTACAGGTAAATTTCTCTTTATTTTAGCTAGGTAAGCTATTAAATAGTTAATAACTATTTAATAGCTATTGTACCTAGTTAAAATAAATTGAAAGATGCCTGTAAAATAAAAATAAATCCTAAGATAGGTACAATATAATTATTATATATATTGTAGCTATATTAGGGTTTATTTTAAAGGTAAGTATTTAGTTTTAAATAGGATTAATTTAGTTCATAATAGAAATATTATTTAGATTTATTTAATTAATATTTAAGTTAGGGGGGTGTTAGAGTTAGTGTTAGACTTAGGTTTAGGGGTTAATAAATTTATTACAGTGGCGGCGGTGTAGTGGGGGGCAGGATAGGGGTTAATAAATGTATTATAGGTGGCGACGGTGTAGGGGGGGCAGATTAAGGGTTAATAAATTTAATATAGGTTGCGGCAGGGTCCGGGAGCGGCGGTTTAGGGGTTAATACATATATTATAGTTGCGGTGGGCTCCGGGTGCGGTGGTTTAGGGGTTAATATGTATAGAGTAGCTTGCGGTGGGCTCCGGGATAACTTTATTTAGTTGCGGCGGTGTAGGGGGGGGACAGATTAGGGATGTTTAGACTCGGGGTACATGTTAGGGTGTTAGGTGCAGACATCTCCCATAGGAATCAATGGGATATCTGGCAGCAGCGAACTTGAACTTTCGCTATGGTCAGACTCCCATTGATTCCTATGGGATCCGCCGCCTCCAGGGTGGCGGTTTGAAAACCAGGTACGCTGGGCCGGAAAAGTGCCGAGCGTACCTGCTAGTTTTTTGATAACTAGCAAAAGTAGTCAGATTGTGCCGCACTTGTGTGCGGAACATATGGAGTGACGTAAGAATCGATCTGTGTCGGACTGAGTCTGGCGGATCGAAGTTTACGTCACAAAATTCTACTTTTGCCGGTCTCTAGCCTTTGATAACTAAGGCGAATCAGCCTCGCCACAAATATGCTGCGGAATTCCAGCGTATTTGAGGTTGACGGCTTGATAACTAGACCCCATATAATGGAAAGATGCAAGAAATATATAAATTGGTGAGAGTGCAACAGAACAGCAACAGGGGATGGGTCACTGGTTAAAGCAATTGTTATATGATTATATTATAAATTCAATAAAGCAGATATGTGATAAAATATAAACATATTTATTTTGATAAACACATAGGTAAAATCCTGAAATGGTCAAAAAATGCTAACAACAGCAGGAGATGTGTCGCTAGTATTGGCAGATGTTACTGGAATATATTATAAGACCATAAAGTAATTTTGTGATAGAATACAAACACATTAATTTCATAAACACATAGGTAAAATCCTAATATATGACCGGTCTTAATTATTAAGAACTAAAAAAGTAATGACATGTATTTCAATTATTTAAAAATGCTATTGCATAGAGTTTTAAAAGAAACAGGGATTTAACATATACAACTTTGCATGCAGGTTCAAAGATTCATAGTGGTGCACCACTCTATATGCTGCGGTAGTAGCTTAATATCTAATATATCACCAATCCATCTTAATATTCCGGTGCAAGAAGTTGGACTGTTTGCACAGAAAACAAAGTAAAGTCACACTTTGAGAAAAATTGGGTCTAAAAAATATATATATGTAGGAATCGTTTCAATAAACGACTAGTCCCAATAGTGTTTTCTTTTCAATATACGTTCCTTGTGCCTGTATGATTTCTTGGTTTGTAGTTTACAAAATGCCCAGTTTTAATGTAGCAGTTCGTAGTTGGATCGTGTGTGTGTTTCTCACTATCGGCTACTTTACCTCTGCATGCCTTTCGGTCTCTTTGTGGGTATGTCTCCTCCACTCACCTTCTGGCATAGGTAACGCTGCAGCCTCGCTGATAGTTGTTGACGTCACACGACAATTTTTACTCCTGGAAGTAAATCCGGCTTTCACTATGCGCAGAGCGTATCTGTAGTTTTGGATGACGAAAAATAGTCCCAATGCAATCCTTTGCAATCCTTGGTCACTATGTATTCCTTTTGTTGGGCAAAGTTAAATTCCTGTAGGCAGTAGGACCATCAACGCGTTTCACCACTTACCGTGGCTTTCTCAAGAAAAAAACTTCTTGCACCAGAATATTAAGGTGTATTGGTGATATATTAGATATTTAGCTACTACCGCAGCATATAGAGTGGTGCACCATTATGAATCTTTGAACCTGCATGCAAAGTTGTATATGTTAAATCCCCGTTTCTTTTAAAACTCTATGCAATAGCATTTTTAAATAATTGAAATACATGTCATTACTTTTTTAGTTCTTAATAATTAAGACCGGTCATATATTAGGATTTTACCTATGTGTTTATGAAATTAATGTGTTTGTATTCTATCACAAAATTACTTTATGGTCTTATAATATATTCCAGTAACATCTGCCAATACTAGCGACACATCTCCTGCTGTTGTTAGCATATTTTGACCAATTCAGGATTTTACCTATGTGTTTATCGAAATAAATATGTTTATATTTTATCACATATCTGCTTTATTGAATTTATAATATAATCATATAACAATTGCCTTAACCAGTGACCCATCCCCTGTTGCTGTTAGTGCACTCTCACCAATTTATATATTAGTTATATTGTAGCTATCTTAAGGTTTATTTTATAGGTAAGTATTTAGTTTTAAATAGGAATAATTTAGTTAATAATAGTAATATGTATTTAGATTTATTTAAATAATATTTAAGTTAGGGGGGTGTTAGGGTTAGACTTAGGTTTAGGGGTTAATTCATTTAATATAGTGGCGGGGGTGTAGGGGGGGCAGATTAGGGGTTAATATGTAGGTAGCGGTGGGCTCCGGGAGTGGCGGTTTAGGGGTTAAACACTTTATTGAGTTACGGCAGGGTCCGGGAGCGGCGGTTTAGGGGTTAAACACTTTATTGAGTTGCGGCGGGGTCCGGGGGTAGCGATTTAGGGGTTAGTAAGTATAATATAGGTGGCGGCGGTGTAGGGGGGGCAGATTAGGGGTGTTTAGACTCGGCGTACATGTTAGGGTGTTAGGTGCAGACATTTCCCATAGGAATCAATGGGATATCGGGCAGCAGCGAACATAAGCTTTCACTTCTGTCAGACTCCCATTGATTCCTATGGGATCCGCCGCCTCCAGGGCGGCGGATTGAAAACCAGGTACGCTGGGCCGGAATAATGGCAAGCGTACCTCTTTGTTCTTTGATAACTATCAAAAGTAGTCAGATTGTGCCGAACTTGCGTCGATCTGTGTTGGACTGAGTCCGGCGGATCGTATGTTACGTCACTATATTCTACTTTTTCCGGTCTGTAGGCCTTGATAACTATGGCGAATTAGCCTCGCCACAAATACACTGCAGAATTCCAGCGTATTTGCGTTTGACGGCTTGATAAATAGAGGCCCAAGTCACTAGTTTCACATTAGTGTACATCTGATTAGAATTCACTTCTTACTGGAGTATATATTAGCGAAGCCCCCAAGGAGGGGGAAGAAAAAAAAACATATCTAGTTTCCTTACCAACAAGCTGTTTAACCTTTTTAGCAGCACCATTGGTCCCAAGGATCCCTTTGTACAATTATATGTTCACCTTTAAACCTTGGTATTAATTCTTGCACAGGACACTTTGGCTTCTTCCTCAGAGTTCAGTGTAGTGCGGACCTCACCTTTTTTTGTCTTTTTTAACTGGCATTGCTGGAGATCTCGGATGTGATTTTAAAATAAGTCAATAAAAAAGCACATAGAAAGGTGTTTTTTTGTTTTTTTTAGCGTGGAGTGTCTGTGTATGCTAAGAGTCGTCCACCCCCCCAAAAAAAAATGGACAGCCCCACTGAGGGGAAAAAGTAAATGCTATAAAATTGTACCAATCCTAGGTATGCTGAGGCAATCAAGATCTTGCTAAAGCCCTTACTGTCCCCACCAGAGCTTATAATACAGGCATCCCATGTTCCTAGTCCATTATTTCCAAGTTGTTTTGTTTTATAAAAACAATTCTTATACCAGCAGCTCTATATGCTTGGTTTTTGTAATTTAAACTAGCTTGAATCATTTTTAATGTAGCTTTTTTGCGCACTTCAGACACAGAGGAAAGTGACAGTGCCCCTTCTCTAGATAGGGTTCAGTGATGGAAACTAGTTACCTCTATTAAACCTCAATCATACATCAGTTATGTTAATAAGCTTTGTAACGACTATAATTCACTTTTTAAGGGCTCATTAAATGTTCAGATACATTAACCAGATAGAATAAAAAATAATAAAATGATTTTCTCCTTAATGGTCTTACCAGGCCACCATTACTGGAATCACACAGTGGCCAAGAGATTGTTTCAAATACCTTAAATCAACCCTTATATTAACACAATACTTTATACACTGTGCATAAAAGAAATAGAGGGAAAACAGAAAAATAAATGTACAGGGAGGCTAAAAGAAATATCACCTCTTTAACAACCTCAGATACAGTAGTATACGTTATACACTTCTACCGATTATAATGAGAACCCTTGGTTATCTTGCTAAGTTGTTCCTTAGTAATTTTCTTAGCCCAAAGTCATTAATTTACATCACATTTATTTATTCCAACCAGGTAAAGAAGGTTTTGGCCTGCTAGACGTAATATACAATTTTTCTCTTCTTCCCCAGTAGACAAAGCTTTCATGCTTTAGTTAACGGTAGACTGACAACAAGCTTTTTCTTATTCAACATGGAAGCTACATTGTTCATATAGAACATGAAAAGCTAAAGGCTTTTAATTGTGATCCTTTTTTAGCTATGTATAAGTTTAGCCCTCAGAAAACAAGCCATCTGCGCTTATATCAGCTGTTTGAAAAAGGTTTCTCTGAGAAGAGAGACTCACTTTCTATGACCGTATGAGTGTACCACTCTGCGGCCTGAGCCTCCGCCAGTTCTTATCAAAAATAAAACACAGTTTAGTCATTGAATGACACTAATTCAGCCTTTTTTAGAGACTAAATGCAAAAATAATTATCTTTACGATGCAAGAAGACAGACCTGTTGCTGGTCTCTGTGCCCTTCTGAAGACCTCGCATATGGGTGTCATATGCAGATACAGTCAACTTGTCATAAGCTTTAGCTTTTTATAGTCCAAAGTATAGTATATTTGTGTTTTTTTCCTCCCCAAGATGTTGGTACCCACTGTTTTGGCCTGCTACGTCAGTGCTCTTTCATGGGAACCAGCTTGTCTGGGACACGTGTTGATCATTCTGGTAGTCAGCGTGTGAAAGATAACGTGCATCAACTTCTTGCAACTCTCAGCTTGACCTTAGCCGGGTTATAATTTCTGCACTGCACTTGGGTGGTTTGTGCCTATACGTCATCGAGTTCCACCTTGTATGCACCAGATCTGCATACCCTCCAGTTGGAGCATAAGCTGTAAGGTTGTGGTCAGCGCCACCCAACCTGTGGTGGCGTTAGTTGGTTTCCATAAACCTCTGTGGCATTATGCCCTCCCCAGGCAGGTTGATTGTTCCCCACCAACAAGAGATTAGTGTGGGAGTAACATGGCCACCGGAAACCGACCTTCAAAAAAAAAAAAAAGGGATCACAATCTTAAGTTTGAGGGTAGCAGATTCAGGAGAAATGTAAGGAAGCATTTTTTACAGAAAGGCTGGTGGATTCATGTAAAAAACTTCCAATAGAGGTGGACTTTTGGTTCTTATCTACCGTCAAATTCTATTATTCTATGCGCAGTTGGCTCTAGGAATAGTTAAGCCTTAGGCTAAGCAAAAATATGAGGCCCCTCTTTAAAGGGGCAGGAAATCCAATTTTTCTTTAGGGGTTAAGAAAGACTATACAATTTTAAACAACTTTCCAATTTACTTCTATTGTCAGATTTGCTTCATTCCCTTGATAACTTTTGCTGAAGAGCAAAGTGTACTACTGATGGGGAGAGACAGAGTGAGAGGAAGAGAGAGAGACAGAGTGGGATAGAGAGACAAGGAGGGGGAGAGACACAAATGGGGGGAGAGAGACAGAGGGGGAGAGAGAGAGAGACAAGGAGTGGAACAGACACAAAGGGGGAGAGAGAGAGACAGAGGGGGAGAGAGAGAGACAAGGAGTGGAACAGACACAAAGGGGGAGAGAGAGAGACAGAGGGGAAGAGATAGAGACAAGGAGTGGAACAGACACAAAGGGGGAGAGAGAGAGAGATACAGAGGGGGAGAGAGAGAGACAAGGAGTGGAACAGACACAAAGGGGGAGAGAGAGAGACAAGGAGTGGAAGAGACACAAAGGGGGGAGAAAGAGAGAGAGAGAGAGGGGGAGAGATAGAGAGAGAGGGGGAGAGAGAGAGACAAGGAGGGGAAGAGACAGTGTAAACAATAAGAGGGGGAGAGAGAGACAGTAGAGAGAGAGAGAGACAGAGGGGAGAGAGAGAGGGGGGGGAGAGAGAGACAAGGAGGGGAAGAGACACAAAGGGGGGGAGAGACAGACAGACAGAGGGGAGAGAGAGAGACAAGGAGGGAAAGAGACACAAAGAAGGAGAGAGAGAAACAGAGGGAAAGAGAGAGAGAGAGAAAAAGGCAGGATAGAGAGGCGGGGGGAGACATGGGGGAGACAGAGGGGGGACAGTTACGCCATTACACCCTGGTCTGATTAATACCCCTTCCCCAGGGCCCTTTAGGAGACTCACTTATCACTGGCTGGCGGCTACTTATAAAAAAAACACAGTACTAATTTTTATGTTTCTAGCTTATTGTTTCTTTTAAATAACATAGAACTCTTGGGTGTAGCCTGGCCCTGCAACAATTTTATTCATGTGTCCAAGCCTTATGCATTATACATCTAATGTATTATTATATATTAATGAGATGTGTGAGTTTCCTGAGTGCCGGTAAACAATTCTGTAAGCTACATTGGCAGTGGCCCTGAACTTCCTAAGCATTTATATGCATTCTAAACTAGGTGTAGATCAGAAGCCACAAAAAATACAGAACAGAGTGAAAGGGGAAATATGGCATATTACTAGACATGTGCACGGCTAAAAAATTCGGTTAGTTTTCGGTTCGGATCGATTCGGACTTTTTGAATTTCAGCAAAATTTGAATGAATTTGTTTCGGATTTATTCGGATTCTAATAAATTCGTTTCGGATTTATTCGGATTCAAATAAATTTGGCTGAATTCGGTTCTATTCGGTTACGAAATTCGGTATGTTTTAGTACACTAACACCCATTTAGTACACTAAGTCACTAACACCCATAAACTACCTATGAACCACTAAACTGAGGCCCCCCCACATCGCAAACCCTATAATAACATTATTTAACCCCTAATCTGCCGACCGGATATCGCCGCAACCTACATTGAACCCCTAATCTGCTGTCCCTAACATTGCGACCCCTACATTATAGTTATTAACCCCTAATCTGCCCCCCCCCAACATCGCCGCAATCTAACTACAAGTATTAACCCCTAATCTGCCGACCGGATATCGCCGCCGCCTACATTATAGCTATTAACCCCTAATCTGCTGTCCCTAACATCGCCGACCCCTACATTATAGTTATTAACCCCTAATCTGCCCCCCCCAACGTCGCTGCAATCTAACTACAAGTATTAACCCCTAATCTGCCGACCGGATATCGCCGCAACCTACATTATCCCTATGAACCCCTAATCTGCTGTCCCTAACATCGCGACTCCTACATTATAGTTATTAACCCCTAATCTGCCCCCCCCCCAACGTCGCCTTAATCTAACTACAAGTATTAACCCCTAATCTGCCGACCGGATATCGCCGCCGCCTACATTATAGCTATTAACCCCTAATCTGCTGTCCCTAACATCGCTGACCCCTACATTATAGTTATTAACCCCTAATCTGCCCCCCCCCAACGTCGCCACAATCTAACTACAAGTATTAACCCCTAATCTGCCGACCGGATATCGCCGCCGCCTACATTATAGTTATGAACCCCTAATCTGCTGTCCCTAACATCGCCGACCCCTACATTATAGTTATTAACCCCTAATCTGCCCCCCCCAATGTCGCCGCAATCTAACTACAAGTATTAACCCCTAATCTGCCAACCGGATATCGCCGCCACCTACATTATAGCTATTAACCCCTAATCTGCTGTCCCTAACATCGCCGACCCCTACATTATGGTTATTAACCCCTAATCTGCCCCCCCAACGTCGCCACAATCTAACTACAAGTATTAACCCCTAATCTGCCAACCGGACATCGCCGCCACTATTATAAATATATTAACCCCTAAACCGCCGCACTCCCGCCTCTCAAACACTATAATAAATTTTATTAACCCCTAATCTGCCCTCCCTAACATCGCCGCCACCTACCTACAATTATTAACCCCTAATCTCCCGCCCCTAACGTCGCTGCTACTATAATAAGGTTATTAAACCCTAAACCTAAGTCTAACCCTAACCCTAACACCCCCTAACTTAAGTATAACTTAAATAAAACAAAATAAATTTACTATAGTTAAATAAATGAATCCTATTTAAAAGTAAATACTTACCTGTAAAATAAACCCTAATATAGCTACAATATAACTAATAGTTACATTGTAGCTATTTTAGGATTTATATTTATTTTACAGGCAACTTTGTATTTATTTTAACTAGGTACAATAGCTATTAAATAGATATTTACTGTTTAATAGCTACCTAGTTAAAATAACTACAATATTACCTGTAAAATAAATCCTAACCTAAGTTACAATTAAACCTAACACTACACTATCATTAAATAAATTAACTACAAGTACCTACAATTATCTACAATTAAATAAACTAAACTAAAGTACAAAAAAACCCACTAAATTACAAAAAAACCCCACTAAATTACAAAAAATAAAAAAATATTACAAGAATTTTAAACTAATTACACCTAATCTAAGCCCCCTAATAAAATAACAAAGCCCCCCAAAATAAAAAAATGCCCTACCCTATACTAAATTACAAAAGTTAACAGCTCTATTACCTTACCAGCCCTTAAAAGGGCCTTTTGCGGGGGCATGCCCCAAAGAAAACAGCTCTTTTGCCTGTAAAAAAAAACATAATACCACCCCCCAACATTACAACCCACCACCCACATACCCCTACTCTAACCCAAACCCCCCTTAAATAAACCTAATACTACCCCCCTGAAGATCTCCCTACCTTGAGTCGTGTTCACCCAGCCGGGCCGAAGTCTTCATCCGATGGGGCAGAAGAGGACACCCAGACCGGCAATTTTAAACTAATTACAGCTAATCTAAGCCCCCTAATAAAATAACAAAGCCCCCCAAAATAAAAAAAATGCCCTACCCTATACTAAATTACAAAAGTTAACAGCTCTATTACCTTACCAGCCCTTAAAAGGGCCTTTTGCGGGGCATGCCCCAAAGAAAACAGCTCTTTTGCCTGTAAAAAAAAAACACCACCCCCAACATTACAACCCACCACCCACATACCCCTACTCTAACCCAAACCCCCCTTAAATAAACCTAACACTACCCCCCTGAAGATCTCCCTACCTTGAGTCGTGTTCACCCAGCCGGGTCAAAGTCTTCATCCGATGGGGCAGAAGAGGACATCCAGACCGGCAGAAGTCTTCATCCAAGCGGGGCAAGAAGAGGTCTTCCATCCATCAGAAAAGTACCAAAAAACAAACAAACACTAAATTACCAAAAATAATAAAATATTACAAGAATTTTAAACTAATTACACCTAATCTAAGCCCCCTACTAGCTATTAATATAGCTACAATATAACTAATAGTTACATTGTAGCTATTTTAGGATTTATATTTATTTTACAGGCAACTTTGCATTTATTTTAACTAGGTACAATAGCTATTAAATAGTTAATAACTATTTAATAACTACCTAGCTAAAATAAATACAAATTTTCTGTAAAATAAATTCTAACCTAAGTTACAATTACACCTAACACTACACTATCATTAAATTAATTAAATAAATGAATCCTATTTAAAACTAAATACTTACCTGTAAAATAAACCCTAATATAGCTGCAATATAACTAATAGTTACATTGTAGCTATTTTAGGATTTATATTTATTTTACAAGCAACTTTGTATTTATTTTAACTAGGTAAAATAGCTATTAAATAGATATTGACTATTTAATAGCTACCTAGTTAAAATAATTACAAAATTACCTGTAAAATAAATCCTAACCTAAGTTACAATTAAACCTAACACTACACTATCATTAAATAAATTAACTACAAGTACCTACAATTATCTACAATTAAATAAACTAAACTAAAGTACAAAAAAAAACCACTAAATTACAAAAAATAAAAAAATATTACAAGAATTTTAAACTAATTACACCTAATCTAAGCCCCCTAATAAAATAACAAAGCCCCCCAAAATAAAAAAATGCCCTACCCTATACTAAATTACAAAAGTTAACAGCTCTATTACCTTACCAGCCCTTAAAAGGGCCTTTTGCGGGGGCATGCCCCAAAGAAAACAGCTCTTTTGCCTGTAAAAAAAAAAAACACAATACCCCCCACATTACAACCCACCACCCACATACCCCTACTCTAACCCAAACCCCCCTTAAATAAACCTAACACTACCCCCCTGAAGATCTACCTACCTTGAGTCGTGTTCACCCAGCCGGGCCGAAGTCTTCATCCGATGGGGTAGAAGAGGACATCCAGACCGGCAGAAGTCTTCATCCAAGCGGGGCAAGAAGAGGTCTTCCATCCATTAGAAGTCTTGATCCAGGCGGCATCTTCTATGTTCATCCATCCGGAGCGGAGCGGCAGCATCCTGAAGACATCCGACGCGGAGCATCCTCTTCTTTCTTGATCCGACGACTAAATGACTGTACCTTTAAGTGACGTCATCCAAGATGGCGTCCCTTGAATTCTGATTGGCTGATAGGATTCTATCAGCCAATCAGATTTTTCCTACCTTAATTCCGATTGGCTGATAGAATCCTATCAGCCAATCGGAATTCAAGGGACGCCATCTTGGATGACGTCACTTAAAGGTACAGTCATTTAGTCGTCGGATCAAGAAAGAAGAGGATGCTCCGCGTCGGATGTCTTCAGGATGCTGCCGCTCCGCTCCGGATGGATGAACATAGAAGATGCCGCCTGGATCAAGACTTCTGATGGATGGAAGACCTCTTCTTGCCCCGCTTGGATGAAGAGTCTGACTTCTGCCGGTCTGGATGTCCTCTTCTGCCCCATCGGATGAAGACTTCGGCCCGGCTGGGTGAACACGACTCAAGGTAGGGAGATCTTCAGGGGGGTAGTGTTAGGTTTATTTAAGGGGGGTTTGGGTTAGAGTAGGGGTATGTGGGTGGTGGGTTGTAATGTGGGGGGGGGGTATTGTGTTTTTTTTCACAGGCAAAAGAGCTGTTTTCTTTGGGGCATGCCCCCGCAAAAGGCCCTTTTAAGGGCTGGTAAGGTAATAGAGCTGTTAACTTTTGTAATTTAGTATAGGGTAGGGCATTTTTTTATTTTGGGGGGCTTTGTTATTTTATTAGGGGGCTTAGATTAGGTGTAATTAGTTTAAAATTCTTGTAATATTTTTTTATTTTTTGTAATTTAGTGTTTGTTTTTGTTGTAGTTTAGTTTATTTCATTGTATTTAATTGTAGGTACTTGTAGTTAATTTATTTAATTTATTTAATGATAGTGTAGTGTTAGGTTTAATTGAAACTTAGGTTAGGATTTATTTTACAGGTAATTTTGTAATTATTTTAACTAGGTAGCTATTAAACAGTAAATATCTATTTAATAGCTATTTTACCTAGTTAAAATAAATACAAAGTTGCCTGTAAAATAAATATAAATCCTAAAATAGCTACAATGTAACTATTAGTTATATTGCAGCATTATTAGGGTTTATTTTACAGGTAAGTATTTACTTTTAAATAGGATTTATTTATTTAATTAATTTAATGATAGTGTAGTGTTTGGTGTAATTGTAACTTAGGTTAGGATTTATTTTACAGGTAAATTTGTATTTATTTTAGCTAGGTAGTTATTAAATAGTTATTAACTATTTAATAACTATTGTACCTAGTTAAAATAAATACAAAGTTGCCTGTAAAATAAATTTAAATCCTAAAATAGCTACAATGTAACTATTAGTTATATTGTAGCTATATTAATAGCTAGTAGGGGGTTTAGATTAGGTGTAATTAGTTTAAAATTATTGTAATATTTTATTATTTTTGGTAATTTAGTGTTTGTTTGTTTTTTTGGTACTTTTCTGATGGATGGAAGACCTCTTCTTGCCCCGCTTGGATGAAGACTTCTGCCGGTCTGGATGTCCTCTTCTGCCCCATCGGATGAAGACTTCGGCCCGGCTGGGTGAACACGACTCAAGGTAGGGAGATCTTCAGGGGGGTAGTGTTAGGTTTATTTAAGGGGGGTTTGGGTTAGAGTAGGAGTATGTGGGTGGTGGGTTGTAATGTGGGGGGGGGTATTGTGTTTTTTTTCACAGGCAAAAGAGCTGTTTTCTTTGGGGCATGCCCCGCAAAAGGCCCTTTTAAGGGCTGGTAAGGTAACAGAGCTGTTAACTTTTGTAATTTAGTATAGGGTAGGGCATTTTTTTTATTTTGGGGGGCTTTGTTATTTTATTAGGGGGCTTAAATTAGGTGTTATTAGTTTAAAATTCTTGTAATATTTTTTTATTTTTTCTAATTTACTGGGTTTTTTTTTGTACTTTAGTTTACTTTATTTAACCTCTTAAGGACATATGACGGATATTTTCCGTCATAAAACCATTGAGCAAACTGAAAGCTGTGTCCTTAAAGGGTTAATTGTAGATAATTGTAGGTACTTGTAGCTAAATTATTTAATGATAGTGTAGTGTTAGGTTTAATTGTAACTTAGGTTAGGATTTATTTTACAAGTAATTTTGTAATTATTTTAACTAGGTAGCTATTAAATATTCAATAACTATTTAATAGCTATTGTACCTAGTTAAAATAAATACAAAGTTACCTGTAAAATAAATATAAATCCTAAAATAGCTACAATGTAACTATTAGTTATATTGCAGCTATATTAGGGTTTATTTTACAGGTAAGTATTTAGTTTTAAATAGGATTCATTTATTTAATTAATTTAATGATAGTGTAGTGTTAGGTGTAATTGTAACTTAGGTTAGGATTTATTTTACAGGTAAATTTGTATTTATTTTAGCTAGGTAGTTATTAAATAGTTATTAACTATTTAATAACTATTGTACCTAGTTAAAATAAATTCAAACTTGCCTGTAAAATAAAAATAAACCCTAAGATAGCTACAATGTAACTATTAATTAGTTATATTCCAGCTATATTAGGGTTTATTTTACAGGTAAGTATTTAGTTTTAAATAGGATTCATTTATTTAACTATAGTACATTTATTTCATTTTATTTAAATTATATTTAAGTTAGGGGGTGTTAGGGTTAGGGTTAGACTTAGGTTTAGGTGTTAATAACCTTATTATAGTAGCAGCAACGTTGGGGGCGGGAGATTAGGGGTTAATAATTGTAGGTAGGTGGCGGCGATGTTAGGGAGGGCAGATTAGGGGTTAATAGAATGTATTATAGTGTTTGCGAGGCGGGAGTGCGGCGGTTTAGGGGTTAATACATTTATTATAGTGGCGGCGATTTCCGGTCGGCAGATTAGGGGTTAATACTTGTAGTTAGATTGCTGCGACGTTGGGGGGGGATTAGGGGTTAATAACTATAATGTAGGGGTCGGCGATGTTAGGGACAGCAGATTAGGGGTTAATAGCTATAATGTAGGTGGCGGCGATATCCGGTCGGCAGATTAGGGGTTAATACTTGTAGTTAGATTGCAGTGACGTTGGGGGGGGCAGATTAGGGGTTAATAACTATAATGTAGGGGTCGGCGATGTTAGGGACAGCAGATTAGGGGTTAATAGCTATAATGTAGGTGGCGGCGATATCCGGTCGGCAGATTAGGGGTTAATAAGATAATGCAGGTGTCAGCGATAGCGGGGGCGGCAGATTAGGGGTTAATAAATGTTAGATTAGGGGTGTTTAGAGAATCGGGGTACATGTTAGGGTGTTAGGTGCAGACTTAGTGTTTCCCCATAGGAAACAATGGGGCTGCGGTGTTAGGTTTTTTTTCAGCCGAAACTCCCCATTGTTTCCTATGGGGAAATGCCGAATTTTACCGAGCTAATTCGGATTTATTCGGAGATACGGCAGCTATTTCGGATTCATTCGGTAGATTCGGAAGTATTTTAATTCGGAAATTCGAATCGATCCGAATCTCCGAATTTACCGAATTTCCGAATAAATCCGAAATGAACCGCACATGTCTACATATTACTGATCACTAAAATGGCCAGAAGGGGACACCACTATATATATATATCCAAGATGAATGGTATATGCACTCTCACCAGCAAACATCAACTTGCCAGGGTGCTTTTATCAGGTATATAGAATATAGAAAAAATTAAGCACTCTCTGGAATGCAGACATCAGTGACAAATCCAATATTTATTGTGTGAACAACACAATAAATATTGGATTTGTCACTGATGTCTGCAGTCCAGAGAGTGCTTAATTTTCTCTATATTCTATATATATATATATACAGGGAGTGCAGAATTATTAGGCAAGTTGTATTTTTGAGGATTAATTGTATTATTGAACAACAACCATGTTCTCAATAAACCCAAAAAACTCATTAATATCAAAGCTGAATAGTTTTGGAAGTAGTTTTTAGTTTGTTTTTAGTTATAGCTATTTTAGGGGGATATCTGTGTGTGCAGGTGACTATTACTGTGCATAATTATTAGGCAACTTAACAAAAAACAAATATATACCCATTTCAATTATTTATTTTTACCAGTGAAACCAATATAACATCTCAACATTCACAAAAATACATTTCTGACATTCAAAAACAAAACAAAAACAAATCAGTGACCAATATAGCCACCTTTCTTTGCAAGGACACTCAAAAGCCTGCCATCCATGGATTCTGTCAGTGTTTTGATCTGTTCACCATCAACATTGCGTGCAGCAGCAACCACAGCCTCCCAGACACTGTTCAGAGAGGTGTACTGTTTTCCCTCCTTGTAAATCTCACATTTGATGATGGACCACAGGTTCTCAATGGGGTTCAGATCAGGTGAACAAGGAGGCCATGTCATTAGATTTTCTTCTTTTATACCCTTTCTTGCCAGCCACGCTGTGGAGTACTTGGACGCATGTGATGGAGCATTGTCCTGCATGAAAATCATGTTTTTCTTGAAGGATGCAGACTTCTTCCTGTACCACTGCTTGAAGAAGGTGTCTTCCAGAAACTGGCAGTAGGACTGGGAGTTGAGCTTGACTCCATCCTCAACCCAAAAAGGCCCCACAAGCTCATCTTTGATGATACCAGCCCAAACCAGTACTCCACCTCCACCTTGCTGGGGTCTGAGTCGGACTGGAGCTCTCTGCCCTTTACCAATCCAGCCACGGGCCCATCCATCTGGCCCATCAAGACTCACTCTCATTTCATCAGTCCATAAAACCTTAGAAAAATCAGTCTTGAGATATTTCTTGGCCCAGTCTTGACGTTTCAGCTTGTGTGTCTTGTTCAGTGGTGGTCGTCTTTCAGCCTTTCTTACCTTGGCCATGTCTCTGAGTATTGCACACCTTGTGCTTTTGGGCACTCCAGTGATGTTGCAGCTCTGAAATATGGCCAAACTGGTGGCAAGTGGCATCTTGGCAGCTGCACGCTTGACTTTTCTCAGTTCATGGGCAGTTATTTTGCGCCTTGGTTTTTCCACACGCTTCTTGCGACTCTGTTGACTATTTTGAATGAAACGCTTGATTGTTCGATGATCACGCTTCAGAAGCTTTGCAATTTTAAGAGTGCTGCATCCCTCTGCAAGATATCTCACTATTTTTGACTTTTCTGAGCCTGTCAAGTCCTTCTTTTGACCCATTTTGCCAAAGGAAAGGAAGTTGCCTAATAATTATGCACACCTGATATAGGGTGTTGATGTCATTAGACCACACCCCTTCTCATTACAGAGATGCACATCACCTAATATGCTTAATTGGTAGTAGGCTTTCGAGCCTATACAGCTTGGAGTAAGACAACATGCATAAAGAGGATGATGTGGTCAAAATACTCATTTGCCTAATAATTCTGCACTCCCTGTATATATATATCTTTACCCATTAAGGGCCAGATTAGGAGTAGAGTGCAAAATTGAGCTTTCACAAGAGCGATATTTGTGCTCCACTCAGTAATACTGGTGCACACAAATGTGCACTGGTATTACAAGTAAAGAGCAATGCAAACACAACCTTACTAGTGATGTCGCGAACTTAAAATTTTCCGTTCGCGAACGGCGGACTCGAACTTCCGCAACTGTTCGCGAACGGGTGATCCGGGCGAACCGCCATTGACTTCAATAGGCAGACAAATTTTAAAACCCACAGGGACTCTTTCTGGCCACAAAAGTGATGGAAAAGTTGTTTCAAGGGAACAAACACCTGGACTGTGGCATGCCGGAGGGGGATCCATGGCAAAACTCCAACGGAAAATTACATAGTTGATGCAGAGTCTGGTTTTAATCCATAAAGGGCATAAATCACCTAACATTCCTAAATTGTTTGGAACAACGTGCTTTAAAACATCAGGTATGATGTTGTATCGATCAGGTAGTGTAAGGGTTACGGCCGCTTCACAGTGACAGACCAAACTCCCTGTTTAACGCACCGCAAACAACCGCAAACAGTCCATTTGCACAACCACGAGATCGATAGATTTGATAGATAGATACATAGATTAAATAGATCAATAGATGCAATATACATTTGATAGATACGAATTACATTGATCAATAGATGCAATATACATTTGATAGATACAAATTACATAGATCAATAGATGCAATATACATTTGATAGATACGAATTACATAGATCAAAAGATGCAATATACATTTGATAGATACGAATTACATAGATCAAAAGATGCAATATACATTTGATAGATACGAATTACATAGATCAATAGATGCAATATACATTTTATAGATACGAATTACATAGATCAAAAGATGCAATATACATTTGATAGATACGAATTACATAGATCAAAAGATGCAATTTACATTTGATAGATACGAATTACATAGATCAAAAGATGCAATATGCATTTGATAGATACGAATTACATGGATCAAAAGATGCAATATACATTTGATAGATACGAATTACATCAATAGATGCAATATACATTTGATAGATACGAATTACATAGATCAAAAGATGCAATATACATTTGATAGATATGAATTACATAGATCAATAGATGCAATATACATTTGATAGATACGAATTACATGGATCAAAAGATGCAATATACATTTGATAGATACGAATTCCATAGATCTAAAGATGCAATATACATTTGATCGATACGAATTACAGAGATCAATAGATGCAATATATATTTGATTGATACGATTGATAGTTATATAATTTCCCTGACAGAGTATAACAATAAAACATGCGGTCTGGGACCCGTGGTGTGTTAAGCACTAAGTAGTACTATTCTTAACAGTTTAATACCTGTTACTCCCCCTATCGGGGGAGGTCTATATGGCCTTGATTTTCGGAACAGGGAGATGGAAGAAGATGCTTGGTCTCTCCTCCTACTTCAATTTTGGCCGAAACACAAGTTGCTGTCACAAAACAGTCCGGCCACGAGATCGATAGATTTGATAGATAGATCCATAGATTACATAGATCAGTAAATGCAATATACATTTGATAGATACCAATTACATAGATCAAAAGATGCAATATACATTTGATAGATACGAATTACATAGATCAAAAGATGCAATTTACATTTGATAGATACGAATTACCTAGATCAAAAGATGCAATATGCATTTGATAGATACGAATTACATGGATCAAAAGATGCAATATACATTTGATAGATACAAATTACATCAGTAGATGCAATATACATTTGATAGATACGAATTACATAGATCAAAAGATGCAATATACATTTGATAGATATGAATTACATAGATCAATAGACGCAATATACATTTGATAGATATGAATTACATAAATCAATAGATGCAATATACATTTAATAGATACGAATTCCATAGATCAATAGATGCAATATACATTTGATAGATACGAATTCCATACATCAATAGATGCAATATACATTTGATAAATACGAATTGCATAGATCAATAAATGCAATATACATTTGATAGATACGAATTGCATAGATCAATAGATGCAATATACATTTGATAGATACGATTGATAGTTAGATAGATTTGAATAGCTAATTTGAAAGATATATAATTTCCCAGACAGAGAATTAAAAAGACGTGCGTTCTCGGACCCATGGTAAGGTTACTTCCTTTTGCACAATCAAGTATACCAGTTGCAGAGGTTCTGACCCTGCATTCTGGCTGCACCTCTCCCTGCAAGAGAGATCTGTTACAGAGTCTGTGGGCCTCTATGCAAAGAGCTGGCCTGCCTGAAAGGAGCAACAAGGCAGATCAAAAGATGCAATATACATTTGATAGGTACGAATAACATAGATCAAAAGATGCAATATACATTTGATTGATACGAATTACAGAGATCAATAGATGCAATATATATTTGATTGATACGATTGATAGTTATATAATTTCCCTGACAGAGTATAACAATAAAACATGAGGTGTGGGACCCGTGGTGTTTTAAGCACTAAGTAGTACTATTCTTAGCAGTTTAATACCTGTTACTCCCCCTATCGGGGGAGGTCTATATGGCCTTGATTTTCGGAACAGGGAGATGGAAGAAGATGCTTGGTCTCTCCTCCTACTTCAAATTTGGCCGAAACACAAGTTGCTGTCACAAACAGTCCGGCCACGAGATCGATAGATTTGATAGATAGATTCATAGATTACATAGATCAATAGATGCAATATACATTTGATAGGTACGAATAACATAGATCAAAAGATGCAATATACATTTGATCGATACGAATTACAGAGATCAAAAGATGCAATATACATTTGATAGATATGAATTACATGGATCAAAAGATGCAATATACATTTGATAGATACGAATTACATGGATCAAAAGATGCAATATACATTTGATAGTTACGAATTACATAGATCAAAAGATGCAATATACATTTGATCGATACGAATTACAGAGATCAATAGATACAATATATATTTGATTGATACGATTGATAGTTATATAATTTCCCTGACAGAGTATAACAATAAAACATGCAGTCTGGGACCCGTGGTGTTTTAAGCACTAAGTAGTACTATTCTTAGCAGTTTAATACCTGTTACTCCCCCTATCGGGGGAGGTCTATATGGCCTTGATTTTCGGAACAGGGAGATGGAAGAAGATGCTTGGTCTGTCCTCCTACTTCAATTTTGGCTGAAACACAAGTTGCTGTCACAAAACAGTCCGGCCACGAGATCGATAGATTTGATAGATAGATCCATAGATTACATAGATCAATAGATGCAATATACATTTGATAGGTACAAATAACATAGATCAAAAGATGCAATATACATTTGATCGATACGAATTACAGAGATCAAAAGATGCAATATACATTTGATAGATATGAATTACATGGATCAAAAGATGCAATATACATTTGATAGATACGAATTACATGGATCAAAAGATGCAATATACATTTGATAGGTACGAATTACATCAATAGATGCAATATACATTTGATAGATACAAATTACATAGATCTAAAGAGGCAATATACTTTTGATAGATACGAATTACAGAGATCAATAGATGCAATATATATTTGATTGATACGATTGATAGTTATATAATTTCCCTGACAGAGTATAACAATAAAACATGCGGTGTGGGACCCGTGGTGTTTTAAGCACTAAGTAGTATTATTCTTAGCAGTTTAATACCTGTTACTCCCCCTATCGGGGGAGGTCTATATGGCCTTGATTTTCATAACAGGGAGATGGAAGAAGATGCTTGGTCTGTCCTCCTACTTAAAATTTGGCCGAAACACAAGTTGCTGTCACAAACAGTCCGGCCACGAGATCGATAGATTTCATAGATAGATTCGTAGATTACATAGATCAATAGATGCAATATACATTTGATAGGTACGAATAACATAGATCAAAAGATGCAATATACATTTGATCGATACGAATTACAGAGATCAAAAGATGCAATATACATTTGATAGATACGAATTACATGGATCAAAAGATGCAATATACATTTGATAGATACGAATTACATGGATCAAAAGATGCAATATACATTTGATAGGTACGAATTACATAGATCAAAAGATGCAATATACATTTGATCGATACGAATTACAGAGATCAATAGATGCAATATATATTTGATTGATACGATTGATAGTTATATAATTTCCCTGACAGAGTATAACAATAAAACATGCAGTCTGGGACCCGTGGTGTGTTAAGCACTAAGTAGTACTATTCTTAGCAGTTTAATACCTGTTACTCCCCCTATCGGGGGAGGTCTATATGGCCTTGATTTTCGGAACAGGGAGATGGAAGAAGATGCTTGGTCTGTCCTCCTACTTCAAATTTGGCCGAAACACAAGTTGCTGTCACAAAACAGTCCGGCCACAAGATCGATAGATTTGATAGATAGATCCATAGATTACATAGATCAATAGATGCAATATACATTTGATAGGTACGAATAACATAGATCAAAAGATGCAATATACATTTGATCGATACGAATTACAGAGATCAAAAGATGCAATATACATTTGATAGGTACGAATTACATCAATAGATGCAATATACATTTGATAGATACAAATTACATAGATCTAAAGAGGCAATATACTTTTGATAGATACGAATTACAGAGATCAATAGATGCAATATATATTTGATTGATACGATTGATAGTTATATAATTTCCCTGACAGAGTATAACAATAAAACATGCGGTTTGGGGCCCATGGTAAGGTTACTTCCTTTTGCACAATCGAGTACAGGTTGGGGTCCGGGATTGCTTTTTTGTGCTGTCTGATTCTTTCAGGTATACCGGTTGCAGAGGTTCTGACCCTGCATTCTGTTACAGAGTCTGTGGGCCTGTATGCAAAGAGCTGGCCTGCCTTAAAGGAGCAGCAAGGCAGAGGGATCGATTCCTGCCTATAAGAAACCAGAGGGCACGCTACCTGCTGGAAGTGTGCAGTGAGGCAGAGGGATCTATTCCTGCCTAGAAGCAGACAGGCAGAGGGGACGCTACCTGCCTTGGAGCCCACTGAGACTAGCCCAGCTGGGGGAGATACAGCCGCAGGCTTGACCCTGGTCTCAGCCACGATAGCCCTGGTCCCACTATTTGGAGGCATAGGGAGTTATTCCTGCCAAGAAGCAGCCTGGCAGGGGGATTTATTCCTGCCTAGAAGCAGACAGGCAGAGGGGACGATACCTGCCAAGAAAGAGATGCAGGGCAGAGAGGACGCTACCTGACTGGGAGTCCACTGAGACCAGCCCAGCTGGGGGAGATACACCCGCTGGCTTGACCCCATTCTCAGCAACTATATCTCTGGTCCCACTATCCGATGGCCACCCCTGGGTTTGGACAGAGGAAGGGAGACCCCCTAGTGGAGTACCGCTACATCCGGGAAATGGAAAAAGATGTTTGGACACCCAGTACAGGTCATTCTCCTTCAGCCTTTTATACTTGAGTCGCTGACCTTCAACAGGCACAACAGCATGAAATACCACATATGCCATCCTTTTGCACAATCGAGAACAGGTATGGCATCGATTTTAGGAACCTGGAGATAATTTTTTGGAACCGGGAGATGGAAAAAGATGCTTGGACACCCAGTACAGGTCGTTCTCCTTCAGCCTTTTTATACGAGGGTCCCCGACCCTCAACAGAAAAAACAGCATGAAACACCACATATGCCATCCTTTTGCACAATAGAGTACAGGTATGGCATCGATTTTAGTAACCCGGAGATAATTTTTAGGAACCGGGAGATGGAAAAAGATGCTTGGACACACAGTACAGGTTGTTCTCCTTCAGCCTTTTTATACGAGGGTCCATGACCCTCAACAGAAACAATAGCATGAAACACCACATATGCCATCCTTTTGCACAATCGAGTACAGGTATGACATCGATTTTAAGAACCCGGAGATAATTTTTAGGAACCTGGGAGATGGAAAAAGATGCTTGGACACCCAGTACAGGTCGTTCTCCTTCAGCCTTTTTATACGAGGGTCCCCGACCCTTAACAGAAAAAACAGCATGAAACACCACATATGCTATCCTTTTGCACAATCGAGTACAGGTATGGCATCGATTTTTGGAACCCGGAGATAATTTTTAGGAACCGGGAGATGGAAAAAGATGCTTGGACACCCAGTACAGGTCGTTCTCCTTCAGCCTTTTTATACTTGGGTCCCTGACCCTCAACATTCACAACAGCATGTAGTACCACATATGCCATCCTTTTGCACAATCCAGTACAGGTATGGCATCGATTTTAGGAACCCAGAGATAATTTTTAGGAACCAGGAGATGGAAAAAGATGCTTGGACACCGAGTACAGGACGTTCTTCTTCACCCTTTTTATAGGAGGGTCCCCGACCCTAAACAGAAACAACAGCCCACATATGCCATCCTTTTGAACAATCCAGTACAGGTATGGCATCGATTTTAGGAACTCAGAGATAATTTTTAGGAACCGGAAGATGGAAAAAGATGATTGGACACCCAGTACAGGTCGTTCTTCTTCAGCCTTTTTATACGAGGGTCCCCGACCCTCAACAGAAACAACAGCATGAAACACCACATATGCCATCCTTTTGCACAATAGAGTACAGTTATGGCATTGATTTTAGGAACCCAGAGATAATTTCTAGGAACCGGGAGATGGAAAAAGATGCTTGGACACCCAGTACAGGTCATTCTCCTTCAGCCTTTTTATACTTAGGTCCCGACCCTCAACAGGCACAACAGCATGAAACACCACATATGCCATCCTTTTGCACAATAGAGTACAGGTATGGCATCGATTTTAGGAACCCGGAGATAACTTTTAGGAACCGGGAGATGGAAAAAGATGCTTGGACACCCAGTACAGGTCGTTCTCCTTCAGCCTTTTTATACTTGGGTCCCCGACCCTCAACAGGCACAACAGCATGAAACACCACATATACCATCCTTTTGCACAATAGAGTACAGGTATGGCATCGATTTTAGGAACCCGGAGATAACTTTTAGGAACCGGGAGATGGAAAAAGATGCTTGGACACCCAGTACAGGTCGTTCTCCTTCAGCCTCTTTATACTTGGGTCCCCGACCCTCAACAGGCACAACAGCATGAAACACCACATATACCATCCTTTTGCACAATAGAGTACAGGTATGGCATCAATTTTAGGAACCCAGAGATAATTTTTAGGAACCGGGAGATGGAAAAAGATGCTTGGACACCCAGTACAGGTCTATTCTTCTTCAGCCTTTTTATACGAGGGTCCCCGACCCTCAACAGAAACAACAGCATGAAACACCACATATGCCATCCTTTTGCACAATCCAGTACAGGTATGGCATCGATTTTAGGAACCTGGAGATAATTTTTAGGAACCGGGAGATGGAAAAAGATGTTTGGACACCCAGTACAGGTCTTCTCCTTCAGCCTTTTTATACGAGGGTCCCCGACCCTCAACAGAAAAAACAGCATGAAACTCCACATATGCCATCCTTTTGCACAATAGAGTACAGGTATGGCATCGATTTTAGGAACCCAGAGATAATTTTTAGGAACCGGGAGATGGAAAAAGATGCTTGGACACCCAGCACTGGTCATTCTCCTTCAGCCTTTTTATACGGGTGTCCCCGACCCTCAACAGAAACAACAGCATGAAAGACCACATATGCCATCCTTTTGCACAATAGAGTACAGGTATGGCATCGATTTTAGGAACCCAGAGATAATTTTTAGGAACCGGGAGATGGAAAAAAGATGCTTGGACACCCAGTACAGGTCGTTCTTCTTCAGCCTTTTTATACGAGGGTCCCCGACCCTCAACAGAAACAACAGCATGAAACACCACAAATGCCATCCTTTTGCACAATCCAGTACAGGTATGGCATCGATTTTAGGAACCCAGAGATAATTTTTAGGAACCGGGAGATGGAAAAAGATGCTTGGACACCCAGTACAGGTCATTCTCCTTCAGCCTTTTTATACGAGGGTCCCCGACCCTCAACAGAAACAACAGCATGAAACTCCACATATGCCATCCTTTTGCACAATAGAGTACAGGTATGGCATCGATTTTAGGAACCCGGAGAAAATTTTTAGGAACCGGGAGATGGAAAAAGATGCTTGGACACCCAGTACAGGTCGTTCTCCTTCAGCCTTTTTATACGGGTGTCCCCGACCCTCAACAGAAAAAACAGCATGAAACAACACATATGCCATCCTTTTGCACAATAGAGTACAGGTATGGCATCGATTTTAGGAACCCGGAGATAATTTTTAGGAACCGGGAGAAGGAAAAAGATGCTTGGACACCCAGTACAGGTCGTTCTCCTTCAACCTTTTCATACGGGTGTCCCCGACCCTCAACAGGCACAACAGCATGAAATACCACATATGCCATCCTTTTGCACAATCGAGTACAGGTATGGCATCGATTTTAGGAACACGGAGAACAATTTTTAGGAAGGAACCGGGAGATGGAAAAAGATGCTTTGACACCCAGTACAGGTCGTTCTCCTTCAACCTTTTTATACGAGGGTCAACGACCTTCAACAGGCACAACAGCATGAAATGCCACATATGCCATCCTTTTGCACAATTGAGTACAGGTATGGCATTGATTTTAGGAACCCGGAGATAATTTTTAGGAACCGGGAGATGGAAAAAGATGCTTGGACACCCAGTACAGGACGTTCTTCTTCCCCCTTTTTATACGAGGGTCCCCAACCCTCAACAGAAACAACAGCATGAAACACCACATATGCCATCCTTTTTAACAATCCAGTACAGGTATGGCATCGATTTTAGGAACCCAGAGATAATTTTTAGGAACCGGGAGATGGAAAAAGATGCTTGGACACCCAATACAGGTCGTTCTTCTTCAGCCTTTTTATACGAGGGTCCCCGACCCTCAACAGAAACAACAGCATGAAACACCACATATGCCATCCTTTTGCACAATCCAGTACAGGTATGGCATCGATTTTAGGAACCCGGAGATAATTTTTAGGAACCGGGAGATGGAAAAAGATGCTTGGACACCCAGTACAGGTCGTTCGCCTTCAGCCTTTTTATACGAGGGTCCCCGACCCTCAACAGAAAAAACAGCATGAAACTCCACATATGCCGTCCTTTTGCACAATAGAGTACAGGTATGGCATCGATTTTAGGAACCCGGAGATAATTTTTAGGAACCGGGAGATGGAAAAAGATGCTTGGACACCCAGCACTGGTCATTCTCCTTCAGCCTTTTTATACGGGTGTCCCCGACCCTCAACAGAAACAACAGCATGAAACACCACATATGCCATCCTTTTGCACAATAGAGTACAGGTATGGCATCGATTTTAGGAACCCGGAGATAATTTTTTGAAACCGGGAGATGGAAAAAGATGCTTGGACACCCAGTACAGGTCGTTCTCCTTCAGCCTTTTTATACGAGGGTCCCCGACCCTCAACAGAAAAAACAGCATGAAACTCCACATATGCCATCCTTTTGCACAATAGAGTACAGGTATGGCATCGATTTTAGGAACCCGGAGATAATTTTTAGGAACCGGGAGATGGAAAAAGATGCTTGGACACCCAGTACAGGTCGTTCTCCTTCAGCCTTTTTATACGGGTGTCCCCGACCCTCAACAGAAACAACAGCATGAAACACTACATATGCCATCCTTTTGCAATATAGAGTACAGGTATGGCATCGATTTTAGGAACCCGGAGATAATTTTTAGGAACCGGGAGATGGAAAAAGATGCTTGGACACCCAGTACAGGTCGTTCTCCTTCAGCCTTTTTATACGGGTGTCCCCGACCCTCAACAGGCACAACATCATGAAATACCACATATGCCATCCTTTTGCACAATCAAGTACAGGTATGGCATCGATTTTAGGAACCCAGAGACAATTTTTAGGAAGGAACCGGGAGATGGAAAAAGATGCTTTGACACCCAGTACAGGTCATTCTCCTTCAGCCTTTTTATACGAGGGTCAACGACCCTCAACAGGCACAACATCATGAAATACCACATATGCCATCCTTTTGCACAATTGAGTACAGGTATGGCATCGATTTTAGGAACCCGGAGATAATTTTTAGGAACCGGGAGATGGAAAAAGATGCTTGGTCGGTCCTCCTACTTCAAATTCGGGGCACTGCGCGTGCAATCTACTGTGCCACCAGATATGAGTGGTGTGTTAAGTAGTACTATTCTTAACAGTTTAATCACTTTTTTTGGTTTGTGTTTTGTAGCCACAGTGCAGCACCAGAGGCCAGAAAAATTAGGCATGTACAAATGCCTGAAAAATAAGGTATTGTTGCAGCCGCTGCTGTAGCAGCGGCCAGAAAAATTGATGTTTGTTTGACAGTTAGAAAGGGCCCTTAAACATTGCGGCTTGAACCCTAGTTGTTGGCGGATAAGTCATGCAAGTCATCCGGCATTCAAAGATAAAATACATCAGCGTGTGTACCATTTGTAGCCCAAGGCATCTCATCTCATCAGGCCTTTTTTACTCTAATGTATCGCACAATGTCAGTCCCTTCAGGATCCATCCCTCATTCATTTTAATAAAGGTGAGATAATCAAGACTTTTTTGACCTAGTCGACTTCTCTTCTCAGTGACAATACCTCCTGCTACACTGAAGGTCCTTTCTGACAGGGCACTTGAAGCGGGGCAGGCCAGAAGTTCGATTGCAAATTGGGATAGCTCAGGCCACAGGTCAAGCCTGCACACCCAGTAGTCAAGGGGTTCATCGCTCCTCAGAGTGTCGAGATCCACAGTTAATGCCAGGTAGTCTGCTACCTGTCGGTTGAGTCTTTCTCTGAGGCTGGATACCGAAGGGCTGTGGCTTTGCATAGGAGTTAAAAAGGTCGGCATTTCCTCCATTAACAACACGTCTGGAAAGCGTCCTGTCCTTGCCGGCGTGGTCATGGGAGGAGGAGGATTACTTTCATCTCTTCCCCTGTTAGATTCCCTTTGTGCTGTGACATCACCCTTATACGCTGTGTAAAGCATACTTTTTAATTTATTTTTGAACTGCTCCATCCTTTCCGACTTGCAGGAATTCAGTAACATTTCAGTTACTTTATGCTTATACCGGGGGTCTAGTAGAGTAGACACCCAGTACAGGTCATTCTCCTTCAGCTTTTTTATACGAGGGTCCCTCAAAAGGCACGACAGCATGAAAGACCCCATTTGCACAAGGTTGGATGCTGAGCTAATCATGTCCCGTTCCTCGTCCTCACTGATCTCACTGAAGATATCTTCTTCCCACCAGCCACGTACAACACCACGGGTACCAGATAGGTGACAACAACGAGCACCCTGGGATGCCTGTTGTGCTTGGTCTTCCTCCTCCTCCTCAAAGCCACATTGCTCCTCTGACTCCTCTTCCTCACAATCCTCTTCCTGCGTTGCCGCTGGTCCAGCAAGCGATGCTGATAAGGCTGTTTCTGGTGGTGATGGAGACCACAACTCTTCCTCTTCCTCTTCATTCTCATCTACGGCTTGATCCAGCACTCTTCGCAGGGCACGCTCCAGGAAGAAAACAAATGGTATAATGGCGCTGATGGTGCCTTCGGAGCGACTGACAAGGTTTGTCACCTCCTCAAAAGGACACATGAGCCTACAGGCATTGCGCATGAGCATCCAGTAACTTGGCAAAAAAATCTCCAGCTCCGCAGAGGCTGTCCTAGCACCCCGGTCATACAAATACTCGTTAATGGCTTTTTCTTATTGGAGCAGGCGGTCAAACATTAGGAGTGTTGAATTCCAACGTGTCGGGCTGTCGCAAATCAAGCGCCTCACTGGCATGTTGTTTTGCCGCTGGATATCTGCAAAATTCGCCATGGCCATGTAGGAACGCCTGAAATGGCCACACACCTTCCTGGCCTGCTTCAGGACGTCCTGTAAGCCTGGGTACTTATGCACAAAGCGTTGTACGATCAGATTACACACATGTGCCATGCACGGCACATGTGTCAACTTGCCCAATTTCAATGCCGCCATTGAAAATTGGACAATCGAACTTCTGGCCTGCCCCTGGCCTGCTTCAGGACGTCCTGTAAGCCTGGGTACTTATGCACAAAGCGTTGTACGATCAGATTACACACATGTGCCATGCACGGCACATGTGTCAACTTTCCCAATTTCAATGCCGCCAACAAATTACTTCCGTTGTCAGAAACCACTTTGCCGATCACCAGTTGGTGCGGAGTCAGCCACTGATCCACCTGTGCGCTCAGGGTGGACAGGAGTGCTGTTTTGGAGTGACTCTCTGCTTTCAGGCAAGTCAACCCCAAGACGGCGTGACACTGCCGTATCCGGGATGTGGAATAGTACCTGCAGAGCTGGGGGAGTGCCGTTGATGTGGAGCAAGACGCAGCAGCAGAAGAGGACTCAGCCGAGGAAGAGGTTATGGAAGAGGATGGAGTAGGAGGAGTAGAGGAGGTAGCAGCAGGCCTGCCTGCAAGTCGTGGCGGTGTCACCAACTCCTCTGCAGAGTCACGCATTCCATGCTTGGCAGCCGTCAGCAGGTTTACCCAATGCACAGTGTAGGTGATATACCTGCCCTGACCATGCTTTGTAGACCAGCTATCAGTGGTCAGATGGACCCTTGCCCCAACACTGTGTGCAAGACATGCCATTACTTCCTTTTGCACAATCGAGTACAGGTTGGGGATTAACTTTTTTGCAAAGAAATTTCAGCCGGGTACTTTCCACTGCGGTGTCTACAAATTTTTTGAACGCCTCAGACTCCACCAGCTTGTATGGTAAAAGCTGGCGGGCTAAGAGTTCAGACAAGCCAGCTGTCAGAGGCCAGGCAAGGGGGTAACTTTGGGACATTGGCTTCTTACGCTCAAATATGTCCTTGACAGACACCTGACTGTGGGCAGATGAGCAGGAACTGCTACGGAAGAGAGACGAAGTGGCGGATGGTTGAGAGGGGGCAAGGAGGACAGCAGTGGTTGACGTGGCTGAAGATGCTGGACCAGGAGGAGGATGGCGGCTTTCAGTTTGTGTGCTGCTTCTACTCATGTATTCCTCCCATCGGCGTTTGTGATGTAAGATCATGTGTCTTCGCAAAGCAGTTGTACCTAGGTGGGTGTTGGACTTCCCACGACTCAGTTTCTTTTGGCACAGGTTGCAAATGGCATCGCTGTTGTCAGAGGCAGACACACAAAATAAATGCCACACTGCTGAGCTCTGCGATGACGGCATTCTGGTGGTGGCAAAAGCATGCGTTGATTGGTGTGCTGTCTGGCTGACCCTGGGTGCCGATGCATGCTCTCTGACTGTGCCACTAGCTCCTTGTGATGACCTCCCCCTGCTTCCAACTCGTCTCCTCCTTGTCCTCTCTGTCTCCCCATCTGAACTTTCACCCTCTTCTTCTCTTCTAGCAGGCACCCACGTGACATCCACGGATGCATCATCATCAACCGCTTCACTTGTATCTGACAAATCAACAAAGGAAGCAGCAGCGGGTACAACATCATCATCACACCGTACGTCCATGTCTGTAATGCTGCCTTACTGAGACATATCACTGTTATCTACATCCTCTGTCAATGATGGTTGCGCATCACTCATTTCTTCAAACTGATGTGTCAATAACTCCTCTGACAGATCAAGTGAAGCGGCTGTAGTGCTAGTGTTGGTAGTGGTGGCAGACGGGTGAGTGGTCACTTGAGAGGTGCCCGAAGCTAAGCTGGAGGTGGATGGTCCGTCAAGGTTCCGAGCGGAAGCTGTAGAAGATTGGGTGTCCTGTGTTAGCCAGTCAACTAGGTCCTCCTCAGAACTTTTTGCGTTCATGGTACGTGGCCTCTAAACACTGGGCATTATTGTAGGGTCAAAGGGAATCACAGCACCACGACCACGACGGCACCTGCGGGGTGGCCTGCCTCTGCCTGTCATTTTTTTTTTTAAATGTACACTTACACTACTATTAAACAAAATATGAGTGGTGCCACTGGGCAAGTGGGCACAGTATACGCTGTGAGCCTGACACAAAAAAGCAGACTGATGTTTCACAGTCAAAAAAGTTTATTTTTTAAATACTTACACTACTGTTACAGCAGATATGAGTGGTGGCACTAGTTGGCAAGTGGGCCTGGCACACACGCTGGCAGGCAGGCAACTGCAATTAGATTACACTAGCAGACTGATGTTTCACAGTCAAAAAAGTTTTTTTAAAAAATATTTACACTACTGTTACAACAAATATGAGTGGTGGCACTAGTTGGCAAATGGGCCTGGCACACAAGCTGGCAGGTAGGCAGGCAACTGCAATTAGATTACACTAGCAGACTGATGTTTCACAGTCAAAAAAGTTTTTTTTTTAAATATTTACACTACTGTTACAACAAATATGAGTGGTTGCACTAGTTGGCAAGTGGGCCTGGCACACACGCTGGCAGGCAGGCAGGCAACTGCAATTAGATTACACTAGCAGACTGATGTTTCACAGTCAAAAAAGTTTTTTTTTTAAATATTTACACTACTGTTACAACAAATATGAGTGGTTGCACTAGTTGGCAAGTGGGCCTGGCACACACGCTGGCAGGCAGGCAGGCAACTGCAATTAGATTACACTAGCAGACTGATGTTTCACAGTCAAAAAAGTTTTTTTTAAAATATTTACATTACTGTTACAACAAATATGAGTGGTGGCACTAGTTGGCAAGTGGGCCTGGCACACACGCTGGCAGGCAGGCAACTGCAATTAGATTACAGTAGCAGACTGATGTTTCACAGTCAAAAAAGTTTTTTTTATATATATTTACACTACTGTTACAACAAATATGAGTGGTGGCACTAGTTGGCAAGTGGGCCTGGCACACACGCTGGCAGGCAGGCAACTGCAATTAGATTACACTTGTAGACTGATGTTTCACAGTCAAAAAAGTTTTTTTTTAAATATTTACACTACTGTTACAACAAATACAACTAGTTGGCAAGTGGGCTTGGCACACACGCTGGCAGGCAGGCAACTGCAATTAGATTACACTAGCAGACTGATGTTTCACAGTCAAAAAAGTTTTTTTTTTAAATATTTACACTACTGTTACAACAGATATGAGTGGTGGCACTTAGCAAGTTGGCCTGGCACACACGCTGGCAGGCAGGCAACTGCAATTAGATTACACTAGCAGACTGATGTTTCACAGTCAAAAAAGTTTTTTTTTTTTAAATATTTACACTACTGTTACAACAGATATGAGTGGTGGCACTAGTTGGCAAGTGGGCCTGGCACACACGCTGGCAGGCAGGCAACTGCAATTAGATTACACTAGTAGACTGATGTTTCACAGTCAAAAAAGTTTTTTTTAAAATATTTACACTACTGTTACAACAAATACAACTAGTTGGCAAGTGGGCTTGGCACACACGCTGGCAGGCAGGCAACTGCAATTAGATTACACTAGCAGACTGATGTTTCACAGTCAAAAAAGTTTTTTTTAAAATATTTACACTACTGTTACAACAGATATGAGTGGTGGCACTTAGCAAGTTGGCCTGGCACACACGCTGGCAGGCAGGCAACTGCAATTAGATTACACTAGCAGACTGATGTTTCACAGTCAAAAAAGTTTTTATTAAATATTTTCACTACTGTTACAACAGATATGAGTGGTGGCACTAGTTGGCAAGTGGGCCTGGCACACACTCTGGCAGGCAGGCAACTGCAATTAGATTACACTAGCAGACTGATGTTTCACAGTCAAAAAAGTTTTTTTTAAAATATTTACACTACTGTTACAACAAATATGAGTGGTGGCACTAGTTGGCAAGTGGGCCTGGCACACACGCTGGCAGGCAGGCAACTGCAATTAGATTATACTAGCAGACTGATGTTTCACAATCAAAAAGTTTTTTTTTTTAAATATTTACACTACTTTTACAACAGATATGAGTGGTGGCACTCATATCTGTGGGCCTGGCACACACGCTGGCAGGCAGACAACTGCAATTAGATTACACTAGCAGACTGATGTTTCACAGTCAAAAAAGTTTTTTTTTAAAATATTTACACTACTGTTACAACAGATATGAGTGGTGGCACTTAGCAAGTTGGCCTGGCACACACGCTGGCAGGCAGGCAACTGCAATTAGATTACACTAGCAGACTGATGTTTCACAGTCAAAAAAGTTTTTTTTTTTAAATATTTACACTACAGTTACAACAGATATGAGTGGTGGCACTTAGCAAGTTGGCCTGGCACACACGCTGGCAGGCAGGCAACTGCAATTAGATTACACTAGCAGACTGATGTTTCACAGTCAAAAAAGTTTTTTTTAAATATTTTCACTACTGTTACAACAGATATGAGTGGTGGCACTAGTTGGCAAGTGGGCCTGGCACACACGCTGGCAGGCAGGCAGGCAACTGCTATTAGATTACACTAGCAGGCTGATGTTTCACAGTCAAAAATATCTCTTTTTTAAATTTACACTACTGTTACAACTGATATGAGTGGTGGCACTGCAGGCAGGCAACTGCAATTAGATTAAACTAGCAGACTGATGTTTCACAGTCAAAAAAGTTTTTTTTTTAAAATATTTACACTACTGTTACAATAAATATGAGTGGTGGCACTTGTTGGCAAGTGGTCCTGGCACACACGCTGGCAGGCAGGCAACTGCAATTAGATTACACTAGCAGACTGATGTTTCACAGTCAAAAATTTTTTTTTAAAAAATATTTACACTACTGCTATAACAAATATGAGTGGTGGCACTAGTTGGCAAGTGGACCTGGCACACACGCTGGCAGGCAGGCAACTGCAATTAGATTACACTAGCAGACTGATGTTTCACAGTCAAAAAAGTTTTTTTTTTTAAATATTTACACTACTGCTATAACAAATATGAGTGGTGGCACTAGTTGACAAGTGGGCCTGGCACACATGCTGGCAGGCAGGCAGGCAACTGCAATTAGATTACACTAGCAGACTGATGTTTCACAGTCAAAAAAGTTTTTTTTTTTAAATATTTACACTACTGTTACAACAAATATGAGTGGTTGCACTAGTTGGCAAGTGGGCCTGGCACATATGCTGGCAGGCAACTGCAATTAGATTACACTAGCAGACTGATGTTTCACAGTCAAAAAAGTTTTTTTTTAAATATTTACTCTACTGTTACAACAAATATGAGTGGTGGCACTAGTTGGCAAGTGGGCCTGGCACACACGCTGGCAGGCAGGCAACTGCAATTAGATTACACTAGCAGACTGATATTTCACAGTCAAAAAAGTTTTTTTTTTAAATATTTACACTACAGTTACAACAAATATGAGTGGTGGCACTAGTTGGCAAGTGGGCCTGGCACACATGCTGGCAGGCAGGCAACTGCAATTAGATTACACTAGCAGACTGATGTTTCACAGTCAAAAACGTTTTTTTTTTTAAATATTTACACTACTGTTACAACAAATATGAGTGGTGGCACTAGTTGGCAAGTGGGCCTGGCACACATGCTGGCAGGCAGGCAACTGCAATTAGATTACACTAGCAGACTGATGTTTCACAGTCAAAAACGTTTTTTTTTTTAAATATTTACACTACTGTTACAACAAATATGAGTGGTGGCACTAGTTGGCAAGTGGGCCTGGCACACACGCTGGCAGGCAGGCAACTGCAATTAGATTACACTAGTAGACTGATGTTTCACAGTCAAAAAAGTTTTTTTTAAAATATTTACACTACTGTTACAACAAATACAACTAGTTGGCAAGTGGGCTTGGCACACACGCTGGCAGGCAGGCAACTGCAATTAGATTACACTAGCAGACTGATGTTTCACAGTCAAAAAAGTTTTTTTTTAAATATTTACACTACTGTTACAACAGATATGAGTGGTGGCACTTAGCAAGTTGGCCTGGCACACACGCTGGCAGGCAGGCAACTGCAATTAGATTACACTAGCAGACTGATGTTTCACAGTCAAAAAAGTTTTTATTAAATATTTTCACTACTGTTACAACAGATATGAGTGGTGGCACTAGTTGGCAAGTGGGCCTGGCACACACTCTGGCAGGCAGGCAACTGCAATTAGATTACACTAGCAGACTGATGTTTCACAGTCAAAAAAGTTTTTTTTAAAATATTTACACTACTGTTACAACAAATATGAGTGGTGGCACTAGTTGGCAAGTGGGCCTGGCACACACGCTGGCAGGCAGGCAACTGCAATTAGATTATACTAGCAGACTGATGTTTCACAATCAAAAAGTTTTTTTTTTTAAATATTTACACTACTTTTACAACAGATATGAGTGGTGGCACTAGTTGGCAAGTGGGCCTGGCACACACGCTGGCAGGCAGACAACTGCAATTAGATTACACTAGTAGACTGATGTTTCACAGTCAAAAAATTTTTTTTTAAAATATTTACACTACTGTTACAACAAATACAACTAGTTGGCAAGTGGGCTTGGCACACACGCTGGCAGGCAGGCAACTGCAATTAGATTACACTAGCAGACTGATGTTTCACAGTCAAAAAAGTTTTTTTTTTAAATATTTACACTACTGTTACAACAGATATGAGTGGTGGCACTTAGCAAGTTGGCCTGGCACACACGCTGGCAGGCAGGCAACTGCAATTAGATTACACTAGCAGACTGATGTTTCACAGTCAAAAAAGTTTTTTTTTTTAAATATTTACACTACTGTTACAACAGATATGAGTGGTGGCACTTAGCAAGTTGGCCTGGCACACACGCTGGCAGGCAGGCAACTGCAATTAGATTACACTAGCAGACTGATGTTTCACAGTCAAAAAAGTTTTTTTTAAATATTTTCACTACTGTTACAACAGATATGAGTGGTGGCACTAGTTGGCAAGTGGGCCTGGCACACACGCTGGCAGGCAGGCAGGCAACTGCTATTAGATTACACTAGCAGGCTGATGTTTCACAGTCAAAAATATCTCTTTTTTAAATTTACACTACTGTTACAACTGATATGAGTGGTGGCACTGCAGGCAGGCAACTGCAATTAGATTACACTAGCAGACTGATGTTTCACAGTCAAAAAAGTTTTTTTTTTAAAATATTTACACTACTGTTACAATAAATATGAGTGGTGGCACTTGTTGGCAAGTGGTCCTGGCACACACGCTGGCAGGCAGGCAACTGCAATTAGATTACACTAGCAGACTGATGTTTCACAGTCAAAATTTTTTTTTTTTTAAATATTTACACTACTGCTGTAACAAATATGAGTGGTGGCACTAGTTGGCAAGTGGACCTGGCACACACGCTGGCAGGCAGGCAACTGCAATTAGATTACACTAGCAGACTGATGTTTCACAGTCAAAAAAGTTTTTTTTTTAAATATTTACACTACTGCTATAACAAATATGAGTGGTGGCACTAGTTGACAAGTGGGCCTGGCACACATGCTGGCAGGCAGGCAGGCAGGCAACTGCAATTAGATTACACTAGCAGACTGATGTTTCACATTAAAAAAAGTTTTTTTTTTAAATATTTACACTACTGTTACAACAAATATGAGTGGTTGCACTAGTTGGCAAGTGGGCCTGGCACATATGCTGGCAGGCAACTGCAATTAGATTACACTAGCAGACTGATGTTTCACAGTCAAAAAAGTTTTTTTTTAAATATTTACACTACTGCTATAACAAATATGAGTGGTGGCACTAGTTGACAAGTGGGCCTGACACACACGCTGGCAGGCAGGCAGGCAACTGCAATTAGATTACACTAGCAGACTGATGTTTCACAGTCAAAAAAGTTTTTTTTTTTAAATATTTACACTACTGTTACAACAAATATGAGTGGTGGCACTAGTTGGCAAGTGGGCCTGGCACACACGCTGGCAGGCAGGCAACTGCAATTAGATTACACTAGCAGACTGATATTTCACAGTCAAAAAAGTTTTTTTTTAAAATATTTACACTACAGTTACAACAAATATGAGTGGTGGCACTAGTTGGCAAGTGGGCCTGGCACACATGCTGGCAGGCAGGCAACTGCAATTAGATTACACTAGCAGACTGATGTTTCACAGTCAAAAACGTTTTTTTTTTAAATATTTACACTACTGTTACAACAAATATGAGTGGTGGCACTAGTTGGCAAGTGGGCCTGGCACACACGCTGGCAGGCAGGCAACTGCAATTAGATTACACTAGCAGACTGATGTTTCACAGTCCAAAAAGTTTTTTATATATATTTACACTACTGTTACAACAAATATGAGTGGTGGCACTAGTTGGCAAGTGGGTCTGGCACACACGCTGGAAGGCAGGCAACTGCAATTAGATTACACTAGTAGACTGATGTTTCACAGTCAAAAAAGTTTTTTTTTAAATATTTACACTACTGTTACAACAAATACAACTAGTTGGCAAGTGGGCTTGGCACACACGCTGGCAGGCATTTAACTGCAATTAGAGTACACTAGCAGACTGATGTTTCACAGTCAAAAAAGTTTTTTTTTTAAATATTTACACTACTGTTACAACAGATATGAGTGGTGGCACTTAGCAAGTGGGCCTGGCATACACGCTGGCAGGCAGGCAACTGCAATTAGATTACACTAGCAGACTGATGTTTCACAGTCAAAAAAGTTTTTTTAAAAAATATTTACACTACTGTTACAACAAATATGAGTGGTGTCACTAGTTGGCAAATGGGCCTGGCACACAAGCTGGCAGGCAGGCAGGCAACTGCAATTAGATTACACTAGCAGACTGATGTTTCACAGTCAAAAAAGTTTTTTTTAAAAATATTTACACTACTGTTACAACAAATATGAGTGGTTGCACTAGTTGGCAAGTGGGCCTGGCACACACGCTGGCAGGCAGGCAGGCAACTGCAATTAGATTACACTAGCAGACTGATGTTTCACAGTCAAAAAAGTTTTTTTTTTAAATATTTACACTAATGTTACAACAAATATGAGTGGTTGCACTAGTTGGCAAGTGGGCCTGGCACACATGCTGGCAGGCAGGCAGGCAACTGCAATTAGATTACACTAGCAGACTGATGTTTCACAGTCAAAAAAGTTTTTTTTAAAATATTTACATTACTGTTACAACAAATATGAGTGGTGGCACTAGTTGGCAAGTGGGCCTGGCACACACGCTGGCAGGCAGGCAACTGCAATTAGATTACAGTAGCAGACTGATGTTTCACAGTCAAAAAAGTTTTTTTTATATATATTTACACTACTGTTACAACAAATATGAGTGGTGGCACTAGTTGGCAAGTGGGCCTGGCACACACGCTGGCAGGCAGGCAACTGCAATTAGATTACACTTGTAGACTGATGTTTCACAGTCAAAAAAGTTTTTTTTAAAATATTTACACTACTGTTACAACAAATACAACTAGTTGGCAAGTGGGCTTGGCACACACGCTGGCAGGCAGGCAACTGCAATTAGATTACACTAGCAGACTGATGTTTCACAGTCAAAAAAGTTTTTTTTTTAAATATTTACACTACTGTTACAACAGATATGAGTGGTGGCACTTAGCAAGTTGGCCTGGCACACACGCTGGCAGGCAGGCAACTGAAATTAGATTACACTAGCAGACTGATGTTTCACAGTCAAAAAAGTTTTTTTTTTTTAAATATTTACACTACTGTTACAACAGATATGAGTGGTGGCACTAGTTGGCAAGTGGGCCTGGCACACACGCTGGCAGGCAGGCAACTGCAATTAGATTACACTAGTAGACTGATGTTTCACAGTCAAAAAAGTTTTTTTTTAAATATTTACACTACTATTACAACAAATACAACTAGTTGGCAAGTGGGCTTGGCACACACGCTGGCAGGCAGGCAACTGCAATTAGATTACACTAGCAGACTGATGTTTCACAGTCAAAAAAGTTTTTTTTAAAATATTTACACTACTGTTACAACAGATATGAGTGGTGGCACTTAGCAAGTTGGCCTGGCACACACGCTGGCAGGCAGGCAACTGCAATTAGATTACACTAGCAGACTGATGTTTCACAGTCAAAAAAGTTTTTATTAAATATTTTCACTACTGTTACAACAGATATGAGTGGTGGCACTAGTTGGCAAGTGGGCCTGGCACACACTCTGGCAGGCAGGCAACTGCAATTAGATTACACTAGCAGACTGATGTTTCACAGTCAAAAAAGTTTTTTTTAAAATATTTACACTACTGTTACAACAAATATGAGTGGTGGCACTAGTTGGCAAGTGGGCCTGGCACACACGCTGGCAGGCAGGCAACTGCAATTAGATTATACTAGCAGACTGATGTTTCACAATCAAAAAGTTTTTTTTTTTAAATATTTACACTACTTTTACAACAGATATGAGTGGTGGCACTCATATCTGTGGGCCTGGCACACACGCTGGCAGGCAGACAACTGCAATTAGATTACACTAGCAGACTGATGTTTCACAGTCAAAAAAGTTTTTTTTTAAAATATTTACACTACTGTTACAACAGATATGAGTGGTGGCACTTAGCAAGTTGGCCTGGCACACACGCTGGCAGGCAGGCAACTGCAATTAGATTACACTAGCAGACTGATGTTTCACAGTCAAAAAAGTTTTTTTTTTAAAATATTTACACTACAGTTACAACAGATATGAGTGGTGGCACTTAGCAAGTTGGCCTGGCACACACGCTGGCAGGCAGGCAACTGCAATTAGATTACACTAGCAGACTGATGTTTCACAGTCAAAAAAGTTTTTTTTTAATATTTTCACTACTGTTACAACAGATATGAGTGGTGGCACTAGTTGGCAAGTGGGCCTGGCACACACGCTGGCAGGCAGGCAGGCAACTGCTATTAGATTACACTAGCAGGCTGATGTTTCACAGTCAAAAATATCTCTTTTTTAAATTTACACTACTGTTACAACTGATATGAGTGGTGGCACTGCAGGCAGGCAACTGCAATTAGATTACACTAGCAGACTGATGTTTCACAGTCAAAAAAGTTTTTTTTTAAAAATATTTACACTACTGTTACAATAAATATGAGTGGTGGCACTTGTTGGCAAGTGGTCCTGGCACACACGCTGGCAGGCAGGCAACTGCAATTAGATTACACTAGCAGACTGATGTTTCACAGTCAAAAAATTTTTTTTAAAAAATATTTACACTACTGCTATAACAAATATGAGTGGTGGCACTAGTTGGCAAGTGGACCTGGCACACACGCTGGCAGGCAGGCAACTGCAATTAGATTACACTAGCAGACTGATGTTTCACAGTCAAAAAAGTTTTTTTTTTAAATATTTACACTACTGCTATAACAAATATGAGTGGTGGCACTAGTTGACAAGTGGGCCTGGCACACATGCTGGCAGGCAGGCAGGCAACTGCAATTAGATTTCACTAGCAGACTGATGTTTCACAGTCAAAAAAGTTTTTTTTTTAAAATATTTACACTACTGTTACAACAAATATGAGTGGTTGCACTAGTTGGCAAGTGGGCCTGGCACATATGCTGGCAGGCAACTGCAATTAGATTACACTAGCAGACTGATGTTTCACAGTCAAAAAAGTTTTTTTTTAAATATTTACACTACTGTTACAACAAATATGAGTGGTGGCACTAGTTGGCAAGTGGGCCTGGCACACACGCTGGCAGGCAGGCAACTGCAATTAGATTACACTAGCAGACTGATATTTCACAGTCAAAAAAGTTTTTTTTTAAAATATTTACACTACAGTTACAACAAATATGAGTGGTGGCACTAGTTGGCAAGTGGGCCTGGCACACATGCTGGCAGGCAGGCAACTGCAATTAGATTACACTAGCAGACTGATGTTTCACAGTCAAAAACGTTTTTTTTTTTAAATATTTACACTACTGTTACAACAAATATGAGTGGTGGCACTAGTTGGCAAGTGGGCCTGGCACACACGCTGGCAGGCAGGCAACTGCAATTAGATTACACTAGTAGACTGATGTTTCACAGTCAAAAAAGTTTTTTTTAAAATATTTACACTACTGTTACAACAAATACAACTAGTTGGCAAGTGGGCTTGGCACACACGCTGGCAGGAAGGCAACTGCAATTAGATTACACTAGCAGACTGATGTTTCACAGTCAAAAAAGTTTTTTTTAAAATATTTACACTACTGTTACAACAGATATGAGTGGTGGCACTTAGCAAGTTGGCCTGGCACACACGCTGGCAGGCAGGCAACTGCAATTAGATTACACTAGCAGACTGATGTTTCACAGTCAAAAAAGTTTTTATTAAATATTTTCACTACTGTTACAACAGATATGAGTGGTGGCACTAGTTGGCAAGTGGGCCTGGCACACACTCTGGCAGGCAGGCAACTGCAATTAGATTACACTAGCAGACTGATGTTTCACAGTCAAAAAAGTTTTTTTTAAAATATTTACACTACTGTTACAACAAATATGAGTGGTGGCACTAGTTGGCAAGTGGGCCTGGCACACACGCTGGCAGGCAGGCAACTGCAATTAGATTATACTAGCAGACTGATGTTTCACAATCAAAAAGTTTTTTTTTTTTTAAATATTTACACTACTTTTACAACAGATATGAGTGGTGGCACTAGTTGGCAAGTGGGCCTGGCACACACGCTGGCAGGCAGACAACTGCAATTAGATTACACTAGTAGACTGATGTTTCACAGTCAAAAAAGTTTTTTTTAAAATATTTACACTACTGTTACAACAAATACAACTAGTTGGCAAGTGGGCTTGGCACACACGCTGGCAGGCAGGCAACTGCAATTAGATTACACTAGCAGACTGATGTTTCACAGTCAAAAAAGTTTTTTTTTAAAATATTTACACTACTGTTACAACAGATATGAGTGGTGGCACTTAGCAAGTTGGCCTGGCACACACGCTGGCAGGCAGGCAACTGCAATTAGATTACACTAGCAGACTGATGTTTCACAGTCAAAAAAGTTTTTTTTTTAAAATATTTACACTACTGTTACAACAGATATGAGTGGTGGCACTTAGCAAGTTGGCCTGGCACACACGCTGGCAGGCAGGCAACTGCAATTAGATTACACTAGCAGACTGATGTTTCACAGTCAAAAAAGTTTTTTTTAAATATTTTCACTACTGTTACAACAGATATGAGTGGTGGCACTAGTTGGCAAGTGGGCCTGGCACACACGCTGGCAGGCAGGCAGGCAACTGCTATTAGATTACACTAGCAGGTTGATGTTTCACAGTCAAAAATATCTCTTTTTTAAATTTACACTACTGTTACAACTGATATGAGTGGTGGCACTGCAGGCAGGCAACTGCAATTAGATTACACTAGCAGACTGATGTTTCACAGTCAAAAAAGTTTTTTTTTTAAAATATTTACACTACTGTTACAATAAATATGAGTGGTGGCACTTGTTGGCAAGTGGTCCTGGCACACACGCTGGCAGGCAGGCAACTGCAATTAGATTACACTAGCAGACTGATGTTTCACAGTCAAAATTTTTTTTTTTTAAATATTTACACTACTGCTATAACAAATATGAGTGGTGGCACTAGTTGGCAAGTGGACCTGGCACACACGCTGGCAGGCAGGCAACTGCAATTAGATTACACTAGCAGACTGATGTTTCACAGTCAAAAAAGTTTTTTTTTTTAATATTTACACTACTGCTATAACAAATATGAGTGGTGGCACTAGTTGACAAGTGGGCCTGGCACACATGCTGGCAGGCAGGCAGGCAACTGCAATTAGATTACACTAGCAGACTGATGTTTCACATTAAAAAAAGTTTTTTTTTAAAATATTTACACTACTGTTACAACAAATATGAGTGGTTGCACTAGTTGGCAAGTGGGCCTGGCACATATGCTGGCAGGCAACTGCAATTAGATTACACTAGCAGACTGATGTTTCACAGTCAAAAAAGTTTTTTTTTAAATATTTACACTACTGCTATAACAAATATGAGTGGTGGCACTAGTTGACAAGTGGGCCTGGCACACACGCTGGCAGGCAGGCAGGCAACTGCAATTAGATTACACTAGCAGACTGATGTTTCACAGTCAAAAAAGTTTTTTTTTTTAAATATTTACACTACTGTTACAACAAATATGAGTGGTGGCACTAGTTGGCAAGTGGGCCTGGCACACACGCTGGCAGGCAGGCAACTGCAATTAGATTACACTAGCAGACTGATATTTCACAGTCAAAAAAGTTTTTTTTTAAAATATTTACACTACAGTTACAACAAATATGAGTGGTGGCACTAGTTGGCAAGTGGGCCTGGCACACATGCTGGCAGGCAGGCAACTGCAATTAGATTACACTAGCAGACTGATGTTTCACAGTCAAAAACGTTTTTTTTTTTAAATATTTACACTACTGTTACAACAAATATGAGTGGTGGCACTAGTTGGCAAGTGGGCCTGGCACACACGCTGGCAGGCAGGCAACTGCAATTAGATTACACTAGCAGACTGATGTTTCACAGTCCAAAAAGTTTTTTTATATATATTTACACTACTGTTACAACAAATATGAGTGGTGGCACTAGTTGGCAAGTGGGTCTGGCACACACGCTGGCAGGCAGGCAACTGCAATTAGATTACACTAGTAGACTGATGTTTCACAGTCAAAAAAGTTTTTTTTTAAATATTTACACTACTGTTACAACAAATACAACTAGTTGGCAAGTGGGCTTGGCACACACGCTGGCAGGCATTTAACTGCAATTAGAGTACACTAGCAGACTGATGTTTCACAGTCAAAAAAGTTTTTTTTTTAAATATTTACACTACTGTTACAACAGATATGAGTGGTGGCACTTAGCAAGTGGGCCTGGCATACACGCTGGCAGGCAGGCAACTGCAATTAGATTACACTAGCAGACTGATGTTTCACAGTCAAAAAGTTTTTTTTTTAATATTTTCACTACTGTTACAACAGATATGAGTGGTGGCACTAGTTGGCAAGTGGGCCTGGCACACACGCTGGCAGGCAGGCAACTGCTATTAGATTACACTAGCAGACTGATGTTTCACAGTCAAAAAGTTTTTTTTTTTTTAAATTTACACTACTGTTACAACAGATATGAATGGTGGCACTGCAGGCAGGCAACTGCAATTAGATTACACTAGCAGACTGATGTTTCACAGTCAAAATTACACAGGCAAAAAAATAAAATAAAAAAAAACGACTGATGTTCTAGCCCTAAAAAGGGCTTTTTGGGGTGCTGTCCAAACAGCAGAGATCAGATGAGTCCTTCAGGACTGTAGTGGACACTGAATACACTATCCTAGCTATCAATTTCCCTAAAAAATCAGCAGCAGCTACACTGTCCCTCCTCTCACTAACAATGCAAGATCAGAATTAATCTAAAATAGCTGCTGTCCAGGAGCTGGGAGGGTCTGGGAGGGAGTGTCTGCTGCTGATTGGCTGTAATGTGTCTGCAGACTGTGAGATACAGGGTCAAAGTTTACTCAATGATGATGAATAGGGGGCGGATCGAACATCGCATATGTTCGCCCGCCGCTGCGAACGCGAACAAGCTATGTTCGTCGGGAACTATTCGCTGGCGAACAATTCGCGACATCACTAGTGATTTTGCCTTTTAATTTCTTTTACATTGTACGTGCGATTTACTCACTTTGGATGTTTGTTCTAATAAAACGGTGTTACACTTAGAGTGGGATGCGCTCTGTATCTTTTTCTGTTTTGAAGATATAACAGCAGTTAATAACACTTGTAAGTAATTAAACAATATTAAAAGCAAACCTCTTATTTATCAAATATGATCATATTTCCCCTTTAACTCATAATAAAGCCGCTCACAAACCTTTACCTTCTTATAATAAGCTAGGGTCACCTATGGGCCCTCAAAATAATGCCTTTGTCAAGGGAGGGATTTAAGGGGGATATAGAGACAATAAAATAGAATTTCCATAAGATGCATTTTCTTATGCTTAACTAATAAGCCGATGGGAGTATGGGGGGGGGGAAGCACAAGTTATGTTAGGAAATTGGTACGCTTTGAATGATGAATGTGAGTGTTAATACTGGAGTAGCAGGTATGAAAATCAGCGGTTTCGCCGAAACCGGAAGTAGCTGCCTGTCAGTTTTTCCTAGTTGCGATCTTTAAGTACAAATAAGCTGTTTAGTAGATTGAAAGAGGCAAAGGCTGTAGATATATGCCAATCCGGACAGAGTAATATTTTCACTTAGTCTCAGCTATTATCTGGGTAAACAACTCTGGAACAGGAATTTGAAACTTGTAGAGAAGGAGCTTAGGATTTAGTAGTATACACTCTCCTAGACAAAATACTAAGCACCAGGTGAAAGGTGCACAGGTGTTAAGAAGGGAAGTTGGGAGGGGTTTAGTGACATCAGAGCAGGAATCCTGACATGACCCCCTCCCCAAGGAAGCGGAACCACAGCTTATAGACCAGGTTGATCAGGGTTACGACGATGATAAATTGAGAGCATTGAGGGCATGTATATTTGAAGCCGGTTCTCAAGTGTCTTCCTCGGGTAGGTATCCTTTCCATCTGACAAGATATTGAAGCTCACCACGGACTATACGGGAGTCGAGAATGGAATGGACCTCATATTCATCTGTATCAATGATATTACCTTTTGGGGGAAGAACAACTCCTGTTTGTCTCATTGCAGAGTAGGGTTTTAGAAGTGAGACATGAAGGTTTGGGTGAATCTTCAATGATGAAGGTAATTCCAAAGTTATGGCATTTGGATTGATCACCTTTTTTACGGGGAAAGGTCCTATAAAGAGCCCACATAGTTTTTTACTAGGTATCTGAAGTCTGAGGTTTTTTGTGGATAACCAGACTGAATCTCCAGGTGCGTTTTGAGCAGGAGTATGTCTTCTGAGATCATAGTATTTCTTTTGGGTTTGTTGAGAAGATAATATATTTTCCTTCAGGTCATTGAAGATCTGTCTTAGTTTACTGGATAGATCTACCACAGTTGGGCAGCTGGTGGTACTATTAGATCCCTTTATGGTAAATGGGTTGGAAGTAGGGTGAAATCCATAATTAGCTTGAAAAGGTGTCTGTCACCCAAAAAAATTGAGATACAAAATACGAGTCCATGCTGTGCATTGTGGGTCTTCATGCTACTTGCTGTGCACTGGGTATAGAAGACTCATGTGTTCTGCTCCTTTGAAGGGTAGTTTGTGAGTGGAGTAGTAGTGGCTGACTTCTGGAATGCTGCTAAAAATGGCACTTGTTTGGTTCAGAGTAAATTTGTTGTCCTTGGTTTGGGCCACAATGATGTGCACACAGCCCTGGCTGGTCTTCAGGGCGATGGAGTACTTGCTGTTACCAGATTCGCTGTTTCGAAGAAGATAACTGGCCTCTCTGCAAGACAGCAAGTGACTCTCTGCCTCAGCACACGTAACGGCACTGTGATACCAACTCTGTTTCTCTAGTGGCATGCAGGTATCCACCTTCTCAATCTGCTCAGTTTGTTTTAGGATCTTTTGTGTCCAGCTTTTCTGACGTTGGTGCAACTTGACTGCTTCCTCCTTAGCTGGTGATCGCTCAGTACTTTCAAACTGAACTGACAGTGCTCTAACAATATGCTCCTTTTTCCACTCCCATGGCTGTTCATACTCCCCTGCTGGCCTCTCGTCATTTTCTGGCCTTGTACCATCTGTCTGCCGCTGTTTCTTCTCTTGCGACTCAACCTCTTCTCCTGTCTATGGAGGTTCATATGGGGTATCGTACAGCTGAGGGGGCTTCCCCAGCAACTCCTGGGATCCCTGTCTCTTCACATGGGCCTTTATTCCACAAGGGGACCCCAGCTCAAGCATCAGAATTTCCGTAATAAGGTTGTCTTTTGAGCCTCTGCGTCGGATTTCTGTAATCATCTATTGAGCATCATATGGTTCCATGTAACCGTCATTCTCACAAACGCGCTCAGCATCCCTCTGTTCTTTGGTGTGTTTGGCATCATAAGGGTCTGCATAGTCCTCTAAAATTATTATCTGCATATCTTCTTTGGTACCACGTTCCTGGTCCTGCCCTTGCTTTGGTTGTTCTTCTGTTTCTTTTAAATTATTTTTCTCCTGAAGGTTTGGGTCTATCTTAATGAGACAGTTGATGTAAGTGCTTTGGCCCTTGGGGGCCCGAAATAACCCAGCTTCATCTTTCAATTTTTTTCTGCCTTTGCCAGGTAACAGGCCTTGTAAATTGTCTTTGGATAAATGACTATCCTTTAAACCTCTGCTTTGCCCATCAGAGGACGAATTCTTTCTGGTTTTCACAGGGGCCCCAAGAGAGTCTGTACAGGAATTCTTGCAGGAGGCTACAACTTTAGGAAGGGTTTTGGACCCTGGAGGACCCGGTTTAGCTCTGTCTGAAACATTCTTGAGTGTCAAAGGGAGCTCTTTAAACCACTTTGCCATGTCCAAGGAAGATGTCAAACAATAATATACTTAATCCCTAAGGGCCACAGGGGCCCCAAGTCTCTGGGCCTGCACTATCCATGCAACCCCAATATCCAGTGGATTATGCCTGCTTGTTTGGTCTAGTTGTAGCTGGCGAAACTGAGGCAGTATAAGATGTTCGGGGAGCTTGTTAGGTATAACGTTCTGTACGCCTTTCTCTTAATCTCCGGTCGATTTGGATTACCAGCTTCATGAGTAATTCCAAAGTTTTTGGGAGATCTGTGCGAGCCAACTCATCCTTAATGTTGTCCGCTAAGCCAAGCCAGAAATGATTCCTCAGTGCAATAGGGTTCCCCTGTCTCAGGTTGCGCATAGAGGCTTCTGCTGTTAACTGAACGTTTGTATCCATGTATAATTCATCCATGGTGTTCAGGAATACATCCATAGATCCCAAAATAGTGTCATCATTTTCGAAGAAAAAATCTGCTCATACACTGGGTTCAGCTCTTAAGAAGGAGATTATGGTTAAAACCTTGATTCTCTCTGTACTATAAGTCTTTGGTTTCAAGTTGAAAAGTAACAAGCAGGCATTTTTGAACTGGCGGTATTTTTTCCTCTCTCCTGAGAAAGGGTCAGGCATAGACACCGTTGGTTCAGGTGTGGAATCAGGAAGCTGAGGTCTATGAGACATAGAATCCCTGATTATCCTCCTAAGGGATTGATTCTCTATTTCTAGCTCTCTCAGACCTTCTTCAAGTTGATCCACCCTCTGTAATAAATTGTAGACTATCTGCGGTAAGTCTGTTGGATCCATAATTTGGCTTAGTATTATGTTAGGGTATGTTAGGGACGGTTCAGTCACCGTAGTGAAGTAGTGAAACTTAGGTTTCAAATGTATCTCAGCTACAGACAAAATGTGTACTGTACCTTTAAATATTGTTTTGTAACACTGTCAGTTTTTACAACTCCTATGGAATTTAGAGAGTTGTGGAGTGTGACAGTGTATTACTTGGAATGAGATGATTTGATGCTTGCGGTAATAAAACAAGCAGCTTAGTTATTGCAAATAACTGAAATTAAATTGAGCAACTGAAATGAGTCTGTATATCTGGCTGCAATATAATGCACTAGTGTTATGCTCCTTGATAATCTAGCATATGGTGCTCGTCATGTGAAACAATCTGAGGAATGAGTGTGAAATTATTCGGCAACTCTGTATCCGTTATTGAGCTGTATTAGTATAGCAGCGTTTTGATTGATGGATGACGTCACTAGGGGCGTGTTGCGTATAGCGCATTCAAAGTTAGGGGTCCATGGATTTCAGGTGAGTGGTCTTTAGTAGCAAGCTGGATGTTGGTAGCTTGTTTACCTTTGTTCCAGTTCCTGATGAAATGAGAGTGTTAATGCTGGAGTAGCAGGTATGAGAAGCAGCGGTTTCGCCCAAACCAGAAGTAGCTGCCTGTCAGTTTTTCCTAGTTGCGATATTTAAGTACAATTAAGCTGTTTAGTAGATTGAAAGAGGCAAAGACTGTAGATATATGCCAATCCAGACAGAGTAATCTTTTCACTTGGTCTCAACTATTATCTGGGTAAACAACTCTGGAACAGGAATTTGAATTTGTAGAGAAGGAGCTTAGGATCTAGTAGTATACACTCTCCTAGATGAAATTCTAAGCACCAGGTGAAAGGTGCACAGGTGTTAAGAAGGGAAGTTGGGAGGGGTTTAGTGATGTCAAAGCAGGAATCCTGACAATTAGTCGGCAGTTCTACTTTTTGTCCCCGGTCTAAAACGGACCAGGAGGGTAAGGGTGCTTGGATGACTTTAGCTCGGAAAGGTGGCGGTTTAGCCTGCCCAGTCCAAGTGATGTCTGAATTTTTAGGGGTACGTTCTGTAGGGGGGAGTCAATTTTTGGTACATGTGGACGGCTCATCGCTGTCGGTCTACCAGTTCAAGAAGGTACTGAAAGCAGTGGCAGGCAAGGTAGGCATTAATCCAAGTAGCATAGGGATGCATTCCTTTAGGATTGGCGCAGCCACATCCGCAGCGGCAGAGGGGCAGTCGGCAGCAGGAATTAAGCAGCTAGGTAGGTGGCGCTCAAATAGGTACAGGTTGTATGTTAGACCATTGCCGCAATAGCTGTTAGCATTGGTTGCATTGATAGTTAGCAAGTTTACTGTTGTTGTTTCAGGTTCTGCTGCGGCTGTTCGGGTCTGGATCGTGGGGCATTCTTATGTCCACTGGGTGGCCATTCAGGCTGCTGCTTCAGCTGGGGGGCAGCAATAAGGTTTCCCTATGGCCAGGGCATCTGTTAGATGCTTGGGTCGGAGGGGGATGCGCTGGCGCGAGCTCCCGGAGTGCATAATAGCCCTTTAACAATCCTGAGATACTTTGGGGCCGAATTATCAAGCTCATATCACTGGAAACTTAAGTTAAGAAGCAGCAGTCTTAAGACCACTGCTCCTTAACTCGTTCGCCACCTCTGAGGTGGTAGACAGCAATCTGCACGATCGGATACAATCGGGTTGATTGATACTTTTTGCTAGCGGCCGATAGGCTGCAAATCTGCAGGGGCGGGATTGCACAAGCATTTAATGAGAAATGCTTGTGCAATGATAAATGCCGACAGCTTATGCTGTCAGCATTTATCGATGTGCGGCGGACATGATCCTTTACAGCGGATAAATCTACCCTACAGTATACAGACCTCGTACTGTGTATATAGATAAGTTTCAGGTTCTAAATGCAGCAGTGTTGCATCAATGAGAAGTTTTATAAAACACTATTGATACTGTTTCTTTAGGATGTGCATTCATCCTTTTTCTTTCACTGTCTAATAGTGTTTTCTCCTGTTAAGTGTAGTCAGTCCACGGGTCATCCATTACTTATGGGATTATAACTCCTCCCTAACAGGAAGTGCAAGAGGATCACCCAAGCAGAGCTGCTATATAGCTCCTCCCCTCTACGTCATATCCAGTCATTCTCTTGCACCTAACTAATAGATAGGATGTGTGAGAGGACAGTGGTTATTAAAACTTAGTTTTTATTTCTTCAATCAAAAGTTTGTTATTTTAAACGGCACCGGAGTGTGTTGTTTTTTCTCAGGCAGCATTAGAAGAAGAATCTACCTGAGTTTGTGTATGATCTTAGCGGACGTAACTAAGATCCATTTGCTGTTCTCGGCCATTCTGAGGAGCGAGGTAACTTCAGAACAGGGGACAGCGGGCAGGGTTCACCTGCAAAGAGGTATGTTGCAGTATATTATTTTCTAAGGAATGGAATTGACTGAGAAAATACTGCTAATACCGATAAAATGTAAGTACAGCCTTAAATGCAGTAGTAGCAACTGGTATCAGGCTGTTATGTATGTATGTTGGCACTGAAGTATTTCTGGGGAATGGCACTTCACTAAGAAAATACTGTATACATATAACTTATAGCCTTTCTGCAGTGATAGCGACTAGCAACAGGCTTTATTATCATTTCATATATTTATTTTCAAAACGTTTACTGGCAGGTTAATCGTTTTTCTCTCTGAGGTACTTGGTGAAAAATTTATGGGCATTATTTTCCACTTGGCTGTCGTTTATTTTGAATAAAATCAGTTTACTGAGCTTCCCCACTGTTGTATTATGAGTGGGAGGGGCCTATTTTGGCGCTTTTACTACGCATTAAAAATTCAGTCACAGTCTTCCTTATTCTCCCTGCATGATCCAGGACGTCTCTGCAGAGCTCAGGGGTCTCCAAAACTAGTTTTGAGGGAGGTAATCACTCACAGCAGACCTGTGAGACTGTGTTTTGACTGTGATAAAAACGTATATATAATAGTTGTTATCCGTTTTTCTTGGTATTAAGGGGTTAATCATCCATTTGCTAGTGGGTGCATTCCTTTGCTAAATTAATGCATTTACTGTAAAAATTTGGTTTCTATAACTAATCCGGTTCATTGTTATTGCAACTGTGACAGTTTTTTGTGTGCTTCTTAAAGGCACAGTAACGTTTTTCATATTGCTTGAAAATTGTTTTGAAAAGTATTTTCCAAGCTTGCTAGTCTAACTGCTAGTTTGTTTAAACATGTCTGACACAGAGGAATCTCTTTGTACAATATGTTCAAAGGCCAATGTGGAGCCCAATAGAAATTTGTGTACTAATTGCATTGATGTTACTTTAAATAAAAGCCAATCTGTACATGTTAAGAAAATTTCACCAGACAACGAGGGGAAAGTTATGCCGACTAACTCTCCTCACGTGTCAGTACCTGCATCTCCCGCTCAGGAGGTGCGTGATATTGTGACGCCAAGTACATCAGGGCGGCCATTACAAATCACTTTACAAGACATGGCTAATGTTATGACTGAAGTTTTATCTAAATTGCCAGAACTTAGAGGTAAACGCGACCACTCTGGGGTGAGAACAGAGTACGCTGATAATGTTAGAGCCATGTCTGATACTGCGTCACAAATGGCAGAGCATGAAGACGGAGAGCTTCATTCTGTAGGTGACGGATCTGATCCAAATAGACTGGACTCAGACATTTCAAATTTTAAATTTAAGCTTGAGAACCTCCGTGTACTATTAGGGGAGGTATTAGCGGCTCTGAATGATTGTAACACGGTTGCAATCCCAGAGAAATTATGTAGGCTGGATAGATACTATGCGGTACCGGTGTGTACTGACGTCTTTCCTATACCTAAGAGGCTTACAGAGATTATTAACAGGGAGTGGGATAGGCCCGGTGTACCCTTTTCCCCCCTCCTATATTTAGAAAAATGTTTCCAATAGACGCCACCACACGGGACTTATGGCAGACGGTCCCTAAGGTGGAGGGAGCAGTTTCTACTCTGGCTAAGCGTACCACTATCCCGGTGGAGGATAGCTGTGCCTTTTCAGATCCAATGGATAAAAAGTTAGAGGGTTACCTTAAGAAAATGTTTACTCAACAAGGTTTTATATTACAACCCCTCGCATGCATTGCGCCTGTCACGGCTGCGGCGGCATTCTGGTTTGAGTCTCTGGAAGAGACCCTTGAGACATCTCCATTGGATGAGATTATAAACAAGCTTAAAGCCCTTAAGCTAGCTAATTCATTTATTTCTGATGCCGTAGTACATCTAACTAAGCTTACGGCTAAGAATTCCGGATTCGCCATTCAGGCGCGCAGAGCGCTGTGGCTAAAATCCTGGTCAGCTGATGTGACTTCTAAATCTAAATTGCTTAACATACCTTTCAAAGGGCAGACATTATTCGGGCCCGGTTTGAAAGAAATTATCGCTGACATTACTGGAGGTAAGGGCCATGCCCTGCCTCAAGACAGAGCCAAACCAAGGGCTAGACAGTCTAATTTTCGTGCCTTTCGTAACTTCAAGGCAGGAGCAGTATCAACTTCCTCCGCTCCAAAACAGGAAGGAACTGTTGCTCGCTACAGACAGGGCTGGAAACCTAACCAGACCTGGAACAAGGGCAAGCAGGCCAGAAAACCTGCTGCTGCCCCTAAGACAGCATGAAGTGAGGGCCCCCAATCCGGAAACAGATCTAGTAGGGGGCAGACTTTCTCTCTTCGCCCAGGCTTGGGCAAGAGATGTCCAGGATCCCTGGTCGTTAGAGATCATATCTCAGGGATATCTTCTGGACTTCAAAGCTTCTCCTCCAAAAGGGAGATTTCATCTTTCAAGGTTGTCAACAAACCAGATAAAGAAATAGGCGTTTCTACGCTGTGTACAAGATCTTTTACTAATGGGAGTGATCCACCCGGTTCCGCGGTCGGAGCACGGACAAGGGTTTTACTCAAATCTGTTTGTGGTTCCCAAGAAAGAAGGAACCTTCAGACCAATCTTGGATTTAAAGATCCTAAACAAATTCCTAAGAGTTCCATCGTTCAAAATGGAAACTATTCGGACAATCTTACCCATGATCCAAAACGGTCAGTACATGACCACAGTGGATTTAAAGGATGCCTACCTTCACATACCAATTCACAAAGATCATTACCGGTACCTAAGGTTTGCCTTCCTAGACAGGCATTACCAGTTTGTAGCTCTTCCCTTCGGGTTAGCTACTGCTCCAAGAATCTTTACAAAGGTTCTGGGTTCTCTTCTGGCGGTACTAAGACCGCGAGGAATATCGGTAGCTCCGTACCTAGACGACATTCTGATACAAGCGTCAAGTTTCCAAACTGCCAAGTCTCATACAGAGTTTGTACTGGCATTTCTAAGGTCACATGGGTGGAAAGTGAACGAAGAAAAGAGTTCTCTATTGCCACTCACAAGAGTTCCCTTCTTAGGGACTCTTATAGATTCTTTAGAAATGAAAATTTATCTGACAGAAGACAGGTTAACAAAACTTCTAAATGCTTGCCGTGTCCTTCATTCCATTCCACACCCGTCAGTGGCTCAATGTATGGAGGTAATAGGCTTAATGGTAGCGGCAATGGACATAGTACCCTTTGCACGCCTGCATCTCAGACCACTGCAATTGTGCATGCTAAGTCAGTGGAATGGGGATTACTCAGATTTGTCCCCTATGCTGAATCTGGATCAAGAGACAAGAAATTCTCTTCTATGGTGGCTCTCTCGGCCACATCTGTCCAAGGGGATGCCCTTCAACAGGCCAGATTGGACGATTGTAACAACAGACGCCAGCCTGATAGGTTGGGGCGCTGTCTGGAATTCCCTGAAGACTCAGGGATCATGGACTCAGGAGGAGAGTCTCCTTCCCATAAATATTCTGGAATTAAGAGCAGTTTTCAATGCCCTTCTGGCTTGGCCTCAGTTAGCAACTCTGAGGTTCATCAGGTTTCAGTCGGACAACATCACGACTGTGGCTTACATCAACCATCAGGGAGGGACAAGGAGTTCCCTAGCGATGATGGAAGTCTCAAAGATAATTCACTGGGCAGAGTCTCACTCTTGCCACCTATCAGCGATCCACATCCCAGGCGTGGAGAACTGGGAAGCGGATTTTCTAAGTCGCCAGACTTTTCATCCAGGGGAGTGGGAACTTCATCCGGAGGTCTTTGCCCAAATACTTTGGCGTTGGGGCAAACCAGATCTGGATCTCATGGCGTCTCGCCAGAACGCCAAACTTCCTTGTTACGGATCCAGGTCCAGGGACCCGGGAGCGATTCTGATAGATGCTCTGACAGCAACTTGGGTCTTCAACATGGCTTATGTGTTTCCACCCTTCCCGATGCTTCCTCGATTGATTGCCAGGATCAAACAGGAGAGAGCATCGGTGATTCTAATAGCGTCTGCGTGGCCACGCAGGACCTGGTATGCAGACCTAGTGGACATGTCGTCCTGTCCACCATGGTCTCTACCTCTGAGACAGGACCTTCTGGTGCAGGGTCCTTTCAAACATCCAAATCTAATTTCTCTGAGGCTGACTGCATGGAGATTGAACGCTTGATTCTATCAAAGCGTGGATTCTCGGAGTCAGTGATTGATACCTTAATACAGGCTAGGAAGCCTGTTACCAGGAAAATTTACCATAAAATATGGCGCAAATATTTGCATTGGTGCGAATCCAAGAGTTACTCATGGAGTAAGGTTAGGATTCCTAGGATATTGTCTTTTCTACAAGAAGGTTTAGAAAAGGGTTTATCCGCTAGTTCGTTAAAGGGACAGATCTCAGCTTTGTCCATCCTTTTACACAAATGTCTGTCAGAAGTTCCAGACGTTCAGGCTTTTTGTCAGGCTTTGGCCAGGATTAAGCCTGTATTTAAAACTGTTGCTCCGCCATGGAGCTTAAACTTAGTTATCTTGGAAAGTTCTGTTTTTAATGGCTATTTCCTCGGCTCGAAGAGTCTCTGAGTTATCTGCCTTACATTGTGATTCTCCTTATCTGATTTTCCATTCAGACAAGGTAGTTCTGCGTACTAAACCTGGGTTCTTACCTAAGGTAGTCACTAACAGGAATATCAATCAAGAGATTGTTGTTCCTTCATTGTGTCCTAATCCTTCCTCAAAGAAGGAACGACTTCTGCACAATCTGGACGTTGTCCGTGCCCTGAAATTTTATTTGCAGGCAACTAAAGATTTTCGGCAAACTTCTTCCCTGTTTGTCGTTTATTCTGGACAGAGGAGAGGTCAAAAGGCTTCGGCTACCTCTCTCTCCTTCTGGCTTCGTAGTATAATACGTTTAGCCTATGAGACTGCTGGACAGCAGCCTCCTGAAAGAATTACAGCTCATTCTACCAGAGCTGTGGCTTCCACTTGGGCCTTTAAAAATGAGGCCTCTGTTGAACAGATTTGCAAGGCTGCGACTTGGTCTTCATTTCACACTTTTTCCAAATTTTACAAATTTGACACTTTTGCTTCTTCGGAGGCTGTTTTTGGGAGAAAGGTTCTTCAGGCAGTGGTTCCTTCCGTATAAAGATCCTGCCTGTCCCTCCCGTCATCCGTGTACTTTTAGCTTTGGTATTGGTATCCCATAAGTAATGGATGACCCGTAGACTGACTTCACTTAACAGGAGAAAACAAAATTTATGCTTACCTGATAAATTCCTTTCTCCTGTAGTGTAGTCAGTCCACGGCCCGCCCTGTTTTTTATGGCAGGTCTAAATTTTAAATTATACTCCAGTCACCACTACACCCTATAGTTTCTCCTTTCTCGTTTGGTTTTCGGTTGAATGACTGGATATGACGTAGAGGGGAGGAGCTATATAGCAGCTCTGCTTGGGTGATCCTCTTGCACTTCCTGTTAGGGAGGAGTTATAATCCCATAAGTAATGGATGACCCGTGGACTGACTACACTACAGGAGAAAGGAATTTATCAGGTAAGCATAAATTTTGTTTTTTTCCGTTGGAATTTCACTCCGTTATAGGAGCTGCCGACCAGTCTCATCAGTGGATTACACAGGTTACTGACTGCTGTCCTGACATTGCACTGTCTGCAGACCCAAAACAAGATCAGAATAGTGCGGTTCTACCATGGTCTCAGTGAGCTGAACGGAGTTTGATTCTTATTTTTATGTCAAGAATTATCTCCTAGCAAGGTTACAAGGTTTCTTCTCTTCTTATTTACAGATTGACTCCATCACCTTTTGTTTTAAGTGGCGCAGCCTCATTGTTGCCATTATTTTCAACATTAACTGTTTGCACATTCAGACTTTTTATTATTTATATTGTTATTATTATTGTCTTTGTTTTTAGAGTTATTTGGTTGCCATTTATTTTTACAATTTCGTGCACAACTTGGAGCACTTAGGATTTTTTTACAACAGACGTTAGACTTAATCATTTTTCAGATTAGAGATTCTACAAAATCACACATACATTATTCATTGTAGCTTGTGTGCCCCCTTGAGATATATTAATATATTGTATATCTCTAGTGATTCAGTATTGCATCAATACCTTCCCCCACTTTAGATTCCTCCTAAAGGTACTAGATGATTTCTAAACTTTTAATGCATCACACAGGCTCCCCTCTTACTACAAGATGGTAAAACTGTTACTTGCACTATATCATTCTCTGGTTTGAAATAATTCTTAAAGGGACACTAAACCCAAATTTTTTCTTTCATGATTCAGATAGAGCATGAAATGTTAAGCAACTTTCTAATTTACTCATATTATCAATTTATCTTCGTTCTCTTGCTATCTTTATTTTAAAGCAGGGATGTAAATCTTAGCAGCCAGGCCATTTTAGGTTCAGCACCATGGATAACGCTTGCTTATTGGAGGCTCATATTTAACCACCAATAAGCAAGCATAACTCAGGTTCTCAACCGAAAATGGGCCAGCTCCTATGCATCACATTCCTGCTTCGCAAATAAAAATAGCATGAGAATGAAGAAAAATTGATAATAGGAGTAAATTAGAAAGAAGCTTAAAATTGATGCTCTATCTGAATCATCAAAGAAAAAAATGTGGGTTTAGTGTCCCTTTAATGGTTCTTGGTTTCTAGAGTTCCTGAGTTTTCTTAGCTTTACTTATAACCTGTATAGTAATGGGACATAACTATCTCACCTGTATATTTTTCATTGTTTTCATTTGCACCAACAATGTTTAACCTCTTGAACATAGAGAACATAACAGGATCATCTTCCACATTTATCTCTTTGTACAGAGCGTGACATTGTTCTCCTGAACAGAGCAGGTCTGTGTACCAAGAGCTGAAGACTAATGAGACCAAAAGTCCTTTCAAGTCTCCGCTAAGCATTGTGTTTTGTGTAGATCCATCTCATGCAATGTGCAGGTGCCAAGGAAGAAAGGCACAGATCCGTGTGTGCTAGTGTAACCCCTAACCACCAGACCCTAGATCTTTTAAGCCTAATCCACTGCTAGAATTCCTAACATAGAAGCATAGAATTTGAAGGTAGGTAAGAACCAAAAAGGCCCATCAAGTCTACACATATCACACTACTGTTTTACTTAGGACAACCTTATGCATGTGCCATCAAGTCTACACATATCACACTACTGTTTTACTTAGGATAGCCTTATGCATGTCCCATCAAGTCTACACATATCACACTACTGTTTTACTTAGGATAGCCTTATGCATGTGCCATCAAGTCTACACATATCACACTACTGTTTTACTTAGGATAGCCTTATGCATGTGCCATCAAGTCTACACATATCACACTACTGTTTTACTTAGGATAGCCTTATGCATGTCCCAGGCATTTTTTAATTCCTATACAGTCTTTGTGGCCTATTTATCAAAGGTCTTGCGGACCGGAACCAACAGTGTGGATCAGGTCCAAAAGACCTCGCTAAATGCGGAGAGCAATACGCTCTCCGTATTCATTATTGCACCAGCAGCTCACAAGAGCTTCTGGTGCAACGCTGCCCCCTGCAGACTCGCGGCCAATCGTACTCGATAGGGTTGAATTGTGGCGCGCTCTGTCTGCCTGCTCAGAGCAGGCGGACAGGGTTATGGAGCAGCGGTTTTTAGACTGAAGACTCGCCAGGAACACGGGCCCACAAGCTCCGTTCGGAGCTTGATAAATGGGCCCCTTTGTGTTTACCACCTTAATTGGAATTTTATTCCATGAATCCACCACCCTTTCGGTAAAAACATGCTTCCTCACATTTCTCCTGACTCTGCTACCCTCTAACCTAAAGGGACAGAAAACCCCTACATTTTCTGTCATGATTGGGATAGAACATACAATTTTAAACAACTTTCCATTTATTTAGCCAATCACAAGAGACAAATGTGTGCAGGCACCAATCAGCAACAGCTCCCACTAGTGTAAGATGTGTGTGTATTTATTTTCAACAAGGGATACCAAGAGAATGAAGCCCATTTAAAAAAAGAAGTGAATTTAAAAGTGTAATAAAATGACCTGCTCTAATCCATGCAAGTTTAATTGTGACTTTCCTATCCCTGTAAGATTGTGACCCCTTGTTTTGGCATTTGTTTTTGTTTTTGTGTGGAAAATGCTTTCATCTTCAACTTTATCAAGTCCCTTAAGTTATTTAAAGGTTTCTATCATGTCACCTCTTTCCCTTCTATCCTCTAACTTTACATATTTAGGTCATAGGGGCCGATTTAACTAAACCCGTATCGGCCCCAATGTTCCTGTTTCTGTGCGAGCCTTCCTTACCATAAGCCCCTAGTCTAATAACCCTTTCATATAGGGGTACCATTGCATTCCTATTGACTGATTAGATTCTTCAAATTCAAATCAGCCAATAGGATGAAAGCAGCTTCCATCATGTTGGCTGATTTGAAATTGTTCAGCTAATAGGAATGCAAGGATACATCCAATATAAAAGGGGCACCCTACAGTTAATCTTCAGTGAGTGGCTGGAGATCGCATGAAGAAGACCTCTGTGTCGCCTGGCTGAAGATGAGGACCACCACTGCCATCGTCGATGACCTTGCCAACTTCACCTCCATCCCGTGATGGATAAAGATGGAGCGCTGCCCTTCATAATTTGTGAGTACCAAGTTTGGTGTTCGTGTTATTTTTTTTTTATTTTTAATGGGTAGCAAAAGAGCTGAATGCCCGTGTTATTTTTTTGTAATGGTAGTTTTTTGTTGTTGTAATGGGAGGTTTTATTGTTGTAATGGGAGGTTTTATTGTTGTAATGGGAGGTTTTATTGTTGTAATGGGAGGTTTTATTTAGCTTTGTAATCTTAGTGTTTTGTAATGTAGGTTTTTTATTGTTGTAATGGGAGGTTTTATTTAGTTTTGTAATCTTAGTTTTTTTTTGTAAAATAGCGGCTAGATTACGAGTTTTGTCGGTAAAGACTTGCGTTGCTAACAAGCCTTTTTTTTCCAGTGCTGACTTTAAACAACGCTGGTATTACAAGTTTTCTGAATGGCTGCGTTAGCCTCAGAAAAGTGAGCATTGAGCAAATTTAGCACAACTTCTCACTGTAATACCAGCGCTGCTTACAGTAGCGGTAAGCTGGCTAAAACGTGCTCGTGCACAATCTCCCCATAGGAAACAATGGGGCTGAGACGGCTGAAAAAAAAACCTAACACCTGCAAAAAAGCAGCGTTCAGCTCCTAACGCAGCCCCATTGTTTCCTATGGGAAAATACTTTCTAAGTCTACACCTAACACCCTAACATGAACCCTGAGTCTAAACACCCCTAACCTTACACTTATTAACCCCTAATCTGTCGCCCCCGACATCGCCGACACCTGCATTATATTATTAACCCCTAATCTGCCGCTCCGGACACCGCCGCCACCTACAGTATACCTATGAACCCCTAATCTGCCGCCCCCAACATCGCCACCTGCATTATACTATTAACCCCTAATCTGCCGCTCCGGACACCGCTGCCACCTACAGTATACCTATGAACCCCTAATCTGCTGCCCCCAACACCGCCGCCACCTACATTATATTTATTAACCCCTAATCTGCCACCCCCAATGTCGCCGCCACCTGCCTACAATTATTACCCCCTAATCTGCTGCCCCCAACGTCGTCGCCACTATACTAAATGTATTAACCCCTAAACCTAAGTCTAACCCTAACACCCTAAGTTAAATATTATTTAAATAAATCTAAATAAAATTACTATAATTAAATACATTATTCCTATTTAAAACTAAATACTTACCTATAAAATAAACCCTAATATAGCTACAATATAACTAATAGTTACATTATAGCTATGTTAGGATTTATTTTTATTTTACAGGCAACTTTGTATTTATTTTAACCAGGTACAATAGTTATTAAATAGTTATTAACTATTTAATAACTACCTAGATAAAATAAATACAAATATACCTGTAAAATAAACCCTAACCTAAGTTACAATTACACCTAACACTACTCTATAATTAAATTAATTACCTAAACTACCTACAAATAAATACAATTAAATTGTAGGTAGGTGGCGGCGATGTTAGGGACGGCAGAATAGGGGTTAATAAAAAAAATTATAGTGTTTGCGAGGCGGGAGTGCAGCGGTTTAGGGGTTAATACATTTATTATTGTGGCGGCGATGTCCAGTCGGCAGATTAGGAGTTAATTTTTTTTATTATAGTGTTTGCGATGTGGGGGGCCTCGGTTTAGGGGTTCATAGGTAGTTTATGGGTGTTAGTGTACTTTATAGCACTTTAGTTAAGAGTTTTATGTTCCGGCGTTAGCCCATAAAACTCTTAACTACTGACTTTTAAATGCGGTAGGAGTCTTGGAGGTAGAGGCTGTACCGCTCACTTCTTCCAAGACTTGTAATACCGGTGTTAGGCAAATCCCATTAAAAAGATAGGATACGCAAATGATGTAAGGGGATTTGCGGTAGCCAAAAGTCGTTGAAGAAAAGTGAGCGGTACACCTGTACCTGCCAGACTCGTAATACCAGAGTTGAGTCTGGACACCATGAGGTCTATCTCCGATATCCCACCATCTGTTGCAGATCTCCGTAAACACCTAGGCGTAGGTTTTTTATATTTTAAAGGAACAGTCTAGTAAAAATGTAACTTTCATGATTCACATAGAGAAGCAATTTTAAGCTTTTTTCTAATTAATCCCGAGGATCAATTTTTATTCTCTCTCTTGGTATCTTTATTTAAAAAGAAAGAATATAGCCACCAATCAGCAAGCACTACCCAGGCGTTGAATAAAAAATGGTCCAGCTCCTAAGCTTACATTCAAATAAAGATAGCAAGAGAACAAATAAAAATTGACAACAGGAGAAAAATAGAACGTTGCTTAAAATTGCTGTTCTATCTGAATTATGAAACTTTAATTTTGACTAGACCGTCCCTTTAAGCTTAGGTTTTAATTTAGTTTTACAGGTACATTTGTTAAGGTATAGTAAGGTTAGGGAACCAAAAGGGGATTTAAGTGTAGAATTATACACTAGATAAATCAAATAGCAAATATATTTATATTACACTTTTATTAACAAATATGCTTGAAACAGACGTTACCAGTAGGGGGAATAAAGTGAATCCAGGGTTAAGCAACCTCTGAACTAGTTGTAAATATAGATTACAGAATCTAGCAAACCCCCACCGGTAATTAGACAAATAAAATAGGGATGTTTATAGAAGGCTAATAAAGAATGGGATGAGTCACTTCCATACTTTAAATGAATAATAGCCAAATTCTATAGCACCCAAACTTAAAATAAGGGCTAGTGGACAGGGTGTAGCGTGTCTACTCAAATAATCACACAGGGTAGGGAAGTTAGCAAAAGGGTAATTTCATACGTAAAAGGTAGGGACATTCAAACATGCATACAGAATGCTCAAGCTATGCGCTCGAAGGCGTCCTCCTGCCTGCGTACTGCTCTGATTTAACAGAGTCAGCCGATTTCTAGCTAAAATCCCTGTCAGATAGAGCTAGCTCACATACAATCAGGTTATTCTCATATACTCGATGGATGTATTATGTTCGATACAAACTGTCAACATTAATTCCTCTCAGTTAAGTTCAAGCAGATACATTAAATTCAAAATCAAAGATTACTGTGTAGCTTATAGCGTAATGGCATATAAAGCTTAGCAAAAATGTAGCTGCTTGTTAACCTGGCAATCAAGCATACTCCTAAATAACAGTTATAAGTATTTCAACATCCCCCCTATAGTAGCAGGTAAAGTGCAGGGCTATAGCGGTATAGAGTTAAAGCGGTATTGGGTTTGAAACCGCTAGTGTGATTAAAAGTATGTGACCAGCTCAGTTAGACCACGCTTATTCCACCCAAGGCCACGCCCACCAACGCGTTTCCGTCACAGAACGTGACTTCGTCAGGGCATAGGGCCAGCCCAGCATTAGGTACGAGAAGTTATAGTAATCCGTTGTCATGGCAACTTTAAAAAAGCATTAGAAACGGAGGTCTAAGACTCCGCTATGGCCTCATTCAGTAATTTAACTTATACTCTGTACTAAGTATGTATTCTGCCTTAAATACATTGCTCATTTTTAAAAAAGGAATTTATTAGAACGAAAAGGAACATATAAATTCATAATTTTATTGACACTGATCGCTCTTGTGTAGGGGTATAATGTGCATCAATACGTATATATATAGTATATATATAGTGAGAGGTATATAAGGCTTATACAGCATATTGTATTCGATATTATAGAATTCTGCTGATAATTGGTATGATGTTTGAAAAATGGAAAAGATATACATATAAGATTTCTTAATGTGGGTCAATTGTAGTTGCTTATAGTAGCACGTCTGAAAGGTCAAACTGAGTTTGTTATTACCACCTATATAACTGAGGGGATAACCTATCAAGTCAGTACATGTTAGAGAAACAGATATTTATTTGTTGAAACATAAGGTTATTTTAGATATGAAATTATCATTGTGTGTAAAAGTTATTATTGATTTTGTTAGAATCAACTAATTATATTCAGTTAGATATTGATTATAAATCAGCATCCTCTTACTTTGCTTCATATTGGGGAAATAAGCTCAGTTAGTTCATGACCATAAACAAAAATAGTATGTATTTAATAATCATAATTCCACAATAAGATGTATATCAGGAACCATAATCTATAAGAAGCATTTGTATGATATTGCTTCATTTAATCCCCTGGGTGAGGTGGATTTCAATTCGTGAATCCATCTACACTCTTTCTGTAGTAACATTTTGTTAATGTCGCCCCTTCTCCCTTTTAATTTTATTTGTTCGATTGCACAAAAATAGATTTCATATTTGTGTCCCTGATGTTCATTGTTCATGTGTTGTGCTACAGGAACATTTCTGTTCCATTTGATGTCACCTATGTGTTCTAGCACTCTAGTTCGTAGCTCTCTTGAGGTCTCACCCACATAGATTTTTGGGCATTTGCACATTGCGATATATATGACTTGCTTTGATCTGCAATTTAGAAAGTCTTTAATTTCATACTGTTTGTGTGTATCAGGGTGTATGAAGGTTTTTGTGGGGATCATGTTCTTACAGGCTTGGCATCTTCCACATTTGTAGAAGCCTTTGGTTTCTCTCAACCATGTTCTTGGTATGTCTTTTGAGTAATGACTCTCCATAAGTATGTCTTTAAGGTTTTTGGACCTTCTATATGTAATATTGGGTTTTTCAGATATTACTTCTTTAAGGTCTTCGTCTTCCTGAATAACATGCCAATGTCTTAGGATGATATTCTTTATACAGACATTTTTATCATCGTATGTTCCAATGATTCTTATGGGTTGTTGTGCATTTATTGGTTGTGCAATAGCTTGGTTGTTGGTTTCCAATAGTGTAGTTCTATTTAGTAATTTAGCTCTTTGATATGCCTTTTTAAGGCATCTGCCTGGGTATCCCCTTTCTTTAAACCTTCTTTGTAACTCCCTTGCTTCTCTCTCAAAATCTAGTTCTGTGCTGCAGTTTCGTCTGGCTCTTAAATATTGGCCAAACGGAATGCCCATTTTCAATTTCTTTGGGTGATAGCTCTCCCATTTGAGGAGACTGTTAGTAGCTGTCTCTTTTCTATATAGTTTTGTGTTCAGCGTGCCATCAATCTCTTTTCTAATCTCTAGATCAAGAAATGAAATTTTGTTTGAATCTATACTTGAAGTATACCTCATTCCATCTTTGTTATTATTCAGCCAAGTCATGAAATTTTCAAAATCGTTTTTGGTGCCTGTCCATAGGATTAGAACATCATCAATGTATCTAATATATAAGTCCATATATTGCATATATGGGTTAGTATCTTCATTAAGTATACTTTTGTTCTCAATCCACCCAAGGAACAAATTGGCATACGTAGGAGCACAGCAAGTGCCCATTGCTGTGCCCCTTTTCTGTAAATAGATTTTCTTATTGAATAAGAAATAGTTATGTCTCAACACATAGTCTAGTAAATCAATGATGAAGTCGTCTTCATCATTTTGGATTGGATTTACTGTTCCCAAAAAGAAACTGCAATGTGCAAATGCCCAAAAATCTATGTGGGTGAGACCTCAAGAGAGCTACGAACTAGAGTGCTAGAACACATAGGTGACATCAAATGGAACAGAAATGTTCCTGTAGCACAACACATGAACAATGAACATCAGGGACACAAATATGAAATCTATTTTTGTGCAATCGAACAAATAAAATTAAAAGGGAGAAGGGGCGACATTAACAAAATGTTACTACAGAAAGAGTGTAGATGGATTCACGAATTGAAATCCACCTCACCCAGGGGATTAAATGAAGCAATATCATACAAATGCTTCTTATAGATTATGGTTCCTGATATACATCTTATTGTGGAATTATGATTATTAAATACATACTATTTTTGTTTATGGTCATGAACTAACTGAGCTTATTTCCCCAATATGAAGCAAAGTAAGAGGATGCTGATTTATAATCAATATCTAACTGAATATAATTAGTTGATTCTAACGAAATCAATAATAACTTTTACACACAATGATAATTTCATATCTAAAATAACCTTATGTTTCAACAAATAAATATCTGTTTCTCTAACATGTACTGACTTGATAGGTTATCCCCTCAGTTATATAGGTGGTAATAACAAACTCAGTTTGACCTTTCAGATGGGCTACTATAAGCAACTACAATTGACCCACATTAAGAAATCTTATATGTATATCTTTTCCATTTTTCAAACATCATACCAATTATCAGCAGAATTCTATAATATCGAATACAATATGCTGTATAAGCCTTATATACCTCTCACTATAACTCTCCCAATATTTTTGATTAGGGAATATAACATTCCCCCACGTATTGATGCACATTATACCCCTACACAAGAGCGGTCAGTGTCAATAAAATTATGAATTTATATGTTCCTTTTCGTTCTAATAAATTCCTTTTTTAAAAATGAGCAATGTATTTAAGGCAGAATACATACTTAGTACAGAGTATAAGTTAAATGACTGAATGAGGCCATAGCGGAGTCTTAGACCTCCGTTTCTAATGCTTTTTTAAAGTTGCCATGACAACGGATTACTATAACTTCTCGTACCTAATGCTGGGCTGGCCCTATGCCCTGACGAAGTCACGTTCTGTGACGGAAACGCGTTGGTGGGCGTGGCCTTGGGTGGAATAAGCGTGGTCTAACTGAGCTGGTCACATACTTTTAATCACACTAGCGGTTTCAAACCCAATACCGCTTTAACTCTATACCGCTATAGCCCTGCACTTTACCTGCTACTATAGGGGGGATGTTGAAATACTTATAACTGTTATTTAGGAGTATGCTTGATTGCCAGGTTAACAAGCAGCTACATTTTTGCTAAGCTTTATATGCCATTACGCTATAAGCTACACAGTAATCTTTGATTTTGAATTTAATGTATCTGCTTGAACTTAACTGAGAGGAATTAATGTTGACAGTTTGTATCGAACATAATACATCCATCGAGTATATGAGAATAACCTGATTGTATGTGAGCTAGCTCTATCTGACAGGGATTTTAGCTAGAAATCGGCTGACTCTGTTAAATCAGAGCAGTACGCAGGCAGGAGGACGCCTTCGAGCGCATAGCTTGAGCATTCTGTATGCATGTTTGAATGTCCCTACCTTTTACGTATGAAATTACCCTTTTGCTAACTTCCCTACCCTGTGTGATTATTTGAGTAGACACGCTACACCCTGTCCACTAGCCCTTATTTTAAGTTTGGGTGCTATAGAATTTGGCTATTATTCATTTAAAGTATGGAAGTGACTCATCCCATTCTTTATTAGCCTTCTATAAACATCCCTATTTTATTTGTCTAATTACCGGTGGGGGTTTGCTAGATTCTGTAATCTATATTTACAACTAGTTCAGAGGTTGCTTAACCCTGGATTCACTTTATTCCCCCTACTGGTAACGTCTGTTTCAAGCATATTTGTTAATAAAAGTGTAATATAAATATATTTGCTATTTGACATTTGTTAAGGTAGTTAGTATGCTTTTAATTTATGTGTATTTTAATTGGGATTTAGTTAGGGGGTGTTAGGTCAGGGGGTTTAGTTATTAGTTTAATACTTTGCGTTGTGGGGGGATTGTGGTTTAGGGGTTATTTAGATACTTTGCAATGTGGGGGGATGGTGGTTTATTGGTTAATAGTTTTATTTCGTGCTTTTGATGTGGGGGGATGGCAGCAGTTTAGGGGTAGTTTATTTAGATGCCGTTTGTGAATAAGTTTGTTGTTTAAGACAGTGTAAAATCCTTTGCCAAAGTCTAGCTATGCAACATCTACACTATTAAAGGGACAGTATACACTCATTTTCATATAACTGCATGTAATAGACACTATTATAAAGAATAATATGCACAGATACTGATATAAAAATCCAGTATAAAATGGTTTAAAAACTTACTTAGAAGCTTTCAGTTTAGCTCTGTTGAAAAGGCAGCTGGAAAGCCCACTGCAAGTGGGAAATAAGACCCTCCCCCTTCTTTTGCATATGAAAGGACCCTTTACACAAACAGGAGCAAGCTGAAGAAGGTAGCTGACGATATTCACATAAAACTTTGGGGCTTGGTTAGGAGTCTGAAAATCAGAGCAATGTTATTTAAAAATAAGCAAAACTATACATTTATTTTTAAAAAAAACTTTATGGGCTATATAAATAGATCATCTACAAAACATTTATGCAAATAAAAAATGAGTGTATAATGTCCCTTTAACCCATAAAACACAATAAACCCATCACAAATTACCATCCTTCACTAAGACCCCTACCGGCTGGCAAACTCTAATCTGCCATAACCCTTATCACATTTAACCCCTAAATCACCATAAACATCCCTAAACTCCCATAACCCTTATTTTTAATTTAATCCAAAAGCTCTAGACTCCCCCTAAATATAAACAATGTAACTGCCAGACCTCCAAAATGCAATACATTTCTAAGACCCCCTAACAATAGTAACCCCCTAACCACACAATCCAATAACCCCTGAGGTAAATAATGCATTCTTTGGGTGTATTCATGCCTTGTTCAATACTAGTTTTCCAATAAAAAAGAAAAGGAAATTTATGCTTACCTGATAAATGTATTTCTTTTACGATATGACGAGTCCACGGATTTCATCCTTACTTGTGGGATTTATCCTCCTGCTGACAGGAAGTGGCAAAGAGCACCACAGCAGAGCTGTATATATAGCTCCTCCCTTCCCTCCCAATCCAGTAATTCGACTGAAGTTAGGAAGAGAAAAGAAAAGCTAAAGGTACAGAGGTGACTAAAGTTTAATAAAAATAAATACCTGTCTTAAAAATGACAGGGTGGGCCGTGGACTCGTCATATTGTAAAAGAAATAAATTTATCAGGTAAGCATAAATTTCCTTTTCTTTTACAAATATATGACGAGTCCACGGATTTCATCCTTACTTGTGGGATACCAATACCAACACGGATGAAAGGGAGGGACAAGACAGGCACCTAAACAGAAGGCACCACTGCTTGAAAAACCTTTCTCCCAAAAGCAGCCTCAGAAGAAGCAAAAGTGTCAAATTTGTAAAATTTGGAAAAAGTGTGAAGAGACGACCAAGTTGCAGCCTTGCAAATCTGTTCAACAAAAGCATTGTTTTTAAAAGCCCATGAGGAAGCCACAGACCTAGTGGAATGAGCCGTAATTCTTTCAGGAGGCTGCTGTCCAGCAGTCTCATATGCCAGACAGATGATACTCTTCAGCCAAAGAGAAAGAGAGGTCGCCGTAGCTTTCTGGCCCCTACGCTTTACCGAAAACACAATGAATAATGATGATTGACAAAATTCTTTAGTCGCCTGCAAGTAAAACTTCAGGGCACGGACCACGTCCAAGTTATGCAACAGACACTCCTTCTAAGAAGAAGGATTAGGACATAATGAAGGAACCACAATTTCCTGATTAGTATTCTTATTTGAAACAACCCTAGGAAGAAACCCAGGTTTGGTATGTAGAACCAACTTATCACAATGAAAGATAAGATAAGGTGAGTCACATTGCAACGCTGAAAGCTCAGAAACTCTGCGAGCAGAAGAAATAGCAACCAAAAACAAAACTTTCCATGATAACAATTTAATATATATGGAATGCATGGGTTCAAACGTAACCCCATGAAGAACATTAAGAACTAAATTCAAACTCCAGGGTGGAGCAATTGATCTGAACACAGGCTTGATTCTAGTCAAAGCCTGACAAAAAGACTGAACATCTGGAACATCTGCCAAATGCTTGTGCAATAAAATCGACAAGGCAGAAATGTGTCCCTTTAAGGAACTTGCTGATAACCCTTTCTCCAATCCTTCTTGGAGAAAGGACAGAATTCTAGGAATCCTAATTCTACTCCATGAGTAACCCTTGGATTCACACCAATAAAGATATTTACGCCATATCTTATGGTAGATCTTTCTAGTAACAGGCTTACGTGCCTGAATCAAAGTATCAATAACCGCATCAGAGAACCCCCGCTTAGATAAAATCAAGCATTCAATCTCCAAGCAGTCAGTTGCAGAGAAACAGAATTTATGTTTACCTGATAAATTTCTTTCTCCTACGGTGTATCCGGTCCACGGCCTCATCCTTACTGGTGGGATATTCTCAATCCCTACAGGAAGTGGCAAAGAGAGCACACAGCAGAGCTGTCCATATAGCTCCCTTCAGGCTCCGCCCCCCCAGTCATTCGACCGATGGTTAGGAGAAAAAGGAGAACCATAGGGTGCAGTGGTGACTGTAGTTTACAAAAAATAAATTTAAACCTGACCAAAATGCCAGGGCGGGCCGTGGACAGGATACACCGTAGGAGAAAGAAAAACATAAATTCTGTTTTCTCCTACATTGGTGTATCTGGTCCACGGCTTCATCCTTACTTGTGGGAACCAATACCAAAGCTTTAGGACACGGATGAAGGGAGGGAACAAGTCAGGTAACCTAAACGGAAGGCACCACTGCTTGTAAAACCTTTCTCCCAAAAATAGCCTCCGAAGAAGCAAAAGTATCGAATTTGTAAAATTTGGCAAATGTATGCAGTGAAGACCAAGTCGCTGCCTTACAGATCTGTTCAACAGAAGCCTCATTCTTGAAAGCCCATGTGGAAGCCACAGCTCTAGTAGAGTGAGCTGTAATTCGTTCAGGGGGCTGCCTTCCAGCAGACTCATAAGCCAACCGGATGATGCTTTTCAGCCAGAAGGACAGAGAGGTCGCAGTCGCCTTTTGACCTCTCTTGCCAGAATAGACGACAAACAAGGATGATGTTTGTCTGAAGTCTTTAGTTGCTTTTAGATAGAACTTTAAAGCACGAACCACATCCAGATTGTTCAACAGACGTTCCTTGTTAGAAACTGGGTTAGGACACAGAGAAGGAACAACTATTTCCTGGTTAATATTCTTATTGGAAACCACTTTTGGAAGAAAACCAGGTTTGGTACGTAAAACGACCTTATCTGTATGGAACATCAGGTAAGGTGAATTACACTGCAAAGCAGACAATTCAGAAACTCTTCTAGCAGAAGAAATAGCTACCAAAAACAAAACTTTCCAAGATAGTAACTTGATATCTATGGAATGTAGAGGTTCAAACGGAACCTCTTGAAGAACTGAAAGAACTAAATTTAGACTCCATGGAGGAGCCACAGGTCTATAGACAGGCTTGATTCTGACTAAAGCCTGTACAAACGCCTGAACATCTGGCATTGCTGCCAGACGCTTGTGTAACAAAACAGACAGAGCAGATATCTGTCCTTTTAAGGAACTAGCTGACAAACCTTTCTCCAATCCTTCTTGGAGAAAAGATAGAATCCTTGGAATCCTAATCTTACTCCATGAGTAACCCTTGGATTCGCACCAACAAAGATATTTCCGCCATATCTTATGGTAAATTTTCCTGGTGACAGGCTTTCTAGCCTGGATCAGGGTATCTATAACTGATTCCGAAAACCCACGCTTAGCTAGAATCAAGCGTTCAATCTCCAAGCAGTCAGTTGCAGAGAAACTAGGTTTGGATGTTCGAATGGACCTTGAATTAGAAGGTCCTGCCTCAAAGGTAGCTTCCATGGTGGAACCGATGACATATTCACCAGGTCTGCATACCAAGTCCTGCGTGGCCACGCAGGAGCTATCAGAATTACCGAAGCCTTCTCCTGTTTGATCCTGGCTACTAGCCGGGGGAGAAGGGGAAACGGTGGAAAGACATAAGCTAGATTGAACGACCAAGGCGCTACTAAGGCATCTACCAATGTCACCTTGGGATCCCTGGACCCGTAACGAGGAACTTTGGAGTTCTGACGTGACGCCATCAGATCCAGATCTGGAATTCCCCATAGTTGAGTTAACTGGGCAAAAACCTCCGGGTGAAGTTTCCACTCCCCCGGATGGAAAGTCTGACGACTCAGATAATCCGCTTCCCAGTTGTCCACTCCTGGGATGTGAATTGCTGATAGATGGCAGGAGTGATCCTCTGCCCATTTGATGATTTTGGATACCTCCCTCATCGCCAGGGAACTCTTTGTTCCCCCCTAATGATTGATGTACGCTACAGTCGTCATGTTGTCCGACTGAGATCTGATGAATTTGGCCTCCGCTAGTTGAGGCCATGCCTGGAGCGCATTGAATATCGCTCTCAATTCCAAAATGTTTATCGGGAGAAGAGATTCTTCCTGAGACCATAGACCCTTAGCCTTCAGGGACTCCCAGACCGCGCCCCAGCCTAGGAGGCTGGCGTCGGTCGTGACAATGATCCACTCCGGTCTGCGGAAACTCATTCCCTGAGACAGGTGATCCAGAGACAACCACCAGAGGAGTGAGTCTCTGGTTTTCTGGTCCATTTGAATCTGGGGAGACAAATCTGCATAATCCCCATTCCACTGTTTGAGCATGCACAGTTGCAAAGGTCTTAAATGAATTTGAGCAAATGGAATCACGTCCATTGCTGCAACCATAAGTCCTATTACCTCCATGCACTGAGCTATGGAGGGTTGAGGAATGGATTGAAGAGCTCGACAAGTGTTCAGAAGTTTTAACTTCCTGACCTCTGTCAGAAAGATCTTCATTTCTACTGAGTCTATTATTGTTCCCAGGAAGGGAACCCTTGTGAACGGGGACAGAGAACTTTTTTCTATGTTCATCTTCCACCCGTGAGACCTTAGAAAGGCTAGAACAATGTCTGTATGAGCCTTTGCTTTGTGAAAGGACGACGCTTGTATTAAAAATGTCGTCTAGGTAAGGTGCTACTGCAATGCCCCTTTGCCTTAGCACCGCTAGAAGGGACCCTAGCACCTTTGTGAAAATTCTGGGAGCAGTGGCCAATCCGAAGGGAAGAGCCACAAACTGGTAATGCTTGTCCAGAAAGGTGAACCTCAGGAACTGATGGTGATCTTTGTGGATAGGAATATGCAGGTACGCATCCTTTAAGTCCATGGTAGTCATATATTGACCCTCCTGGATCATTGGCAAAATTGTCTGAATGGTTTCCATTTTGAATGATGGAACTCTGAGGAATTTGTTTAGGATCTTTAAGTCCAGAATTGGCCTAAAAGTTCCTTCCTTTTTGGGAACTACAAACAGGTTTGAGTAAAATCCCAGTCCTTGTTCTGCTGTTGGAACTGGGTGTATCACTCCCATTTTTAAAAGGTCTTCTATGCAATGTAAGAATGCCTGTCTCCTTATCTGGTCTAAAGATAAGCGAGACATGTGGAACCTTCCCCTTGGAGGAAGGTCCTTGAATTCTAGAAGATACCCCTGAGAGACAATTTCTAGTGCCCAGGGGTCCGGAACATCTCTTGCCCAGGCCTGAGCAAAGAGAGAAAGTCTGCCCCCTACTAGATCCGGTCCCGGATCGGGGCTACCCCTTCATGCTGTCTTGGAAGCAGCAGCAGGCTTTTTGGCCTGTTTACCCTTGTTCCAGCCTTGCAATGGTTTCCATGCTGGTTTGTGCTGGGGTGCATTACCCTCTTGCCTAGTGGCTGTAGAGGTAGAAGCCGGTCCGTTCCTGAAATTGCAAAAGGAACGAAAATTAGACTTATTTTTAGCTTTGAAAGGTCTATCCTGTGGGAGGGCATGGCCCTTTCCTCCAGTGATATCTGAAATAATTTCTTTCAACTCTGGCCCGAATAGGGTCTTACCCTTGAAAGGAATATCAAGCAATTTTGTTTTGGACGACACATCCGCCGACCACGATTTTAGCCAAAGCGCTCTACGCGCCACTATTGCGAAACCAGAATTTTTCGCCGCTAATTTAGCTAACTGAAAAGCGGCATCTGTAATGAAAGAATTAGCCAACTTCAGGGCATGAATTCTATCCATAACTTCATCATAAGAAGTCTCCTTCTGGAGCGAGTTTTCTAATTCCTCAAACCAAAAAGCAGCTGCAGTGGTTACAGGAATAATGCAAGAAATTGGTTGAAGAAGAAAACCTTGTTGAACAAAAATTTTCTTAAGTAAACCTTCCAATTTTTTATCCATAGGATCTTTGAAAGCGCAACTGTCTTCTATTGGTATACAGGGAGTGCAGAATTATTAGGCAAATGAGTATTTTGACCACATCATCCTCTTTATGCATGTTGTCTTACTCCAAGCTGTATAGGCTTGAAAGCCTACTACCAATTAAGCATATTAGGTGATGTGCATCTCTGTAATGAGAAGGGGTGTGGTCTAATGACATCAACACCCTATATCAGGTGTGCATAATTATTAGGCAACTTCCTTTCCTTTGGCAAAATGGGTCAAAAGAAGGACTTGACAGGCTCAGAAAAGTCAAAAATAGTGAGATATCTTGCAGAGGGATGCAGCACTCTTAAAATTGCAACGCTTCTGAAGCGTGATCATTGAACAATCAAGCGTTTCATTCAAAATAGTCAACAGGGTCGCAAGAAGCGTGTGGAAAAACCAAGGCGCAAAATAACTGCCCATGAACTGAGAAAAGTCAAGCGTGCAGCTGCCAAGATGCCACTTGCCACCAGTTTGGCCATATTTCAGAGCTGCAACATCACTGGAGTGCCCAAAAGCACAAGGTGTGCAATACTCAGAGACATGGCCAAGGTAAGAAAGGCTGAAAGACGACCACCACTGAACAAGACACACAAGCTGAAACGTCAAGACTGGGTCAAGAAATATCTCAAGACTGATTTTTCTAAGGTTTTATGGACTGATGAAATGAGAGTGAGTCTTGATGGACCAGATGGATGGGCCCGTGGCTGGATTGGTAAAGGGCAGAGAGCTCCAGTCCGACTCAGACGCCAGCAAGGCGGAGGTGGAGTACTGGTTTGGGCTGGTATCATCAAAGATGAGCTTGTGGGGCCTTTTCGGGTTGAGGATGGAGTCAAGCTCAACTCCCAGTCCTACTGCCAGTTTCTGGAAGACACCTTCTTCAAGCAGTGGTACAGGAAGAAGTCTGCATCCTTCAAGAAAAACATGATTTTCATGCAGGACAATGCTCCATCACACGCGTCCAAGTACTCCACAGCGTGGCTGGCAAGAAAGGGTATAAAAGAAGAAAATCTAATGACATGGCCTCCTTGTTCACCTATCTGAACCCCATTGAGAACCTGTGGTCCATCATCAAATGTGAGATTTACAAGGAGGGAAAACAGTACACCTCTCTGAACAGTGTCTGGGAGGCTGTGGATGCTGCTGCACGCAATGTTGATGGTGAACAGATCAAAACACTGACAGAATCCATGGATGGCAGGCTTTTGAGTGTCCTTGCAAAGAAAGGTGGCTATATTGGTCACTGATTTGTTTTTGTTTTGTTTTTGAATGTCAGAAATGTATATTTGTGAATGTTGAGATGTTATATTGGTTTCACTGGTAAAAATAAATAATTGAAATGGGTATATATTTGTTTTTTGTTAAGTTGCCTAATAATTATGCACAGTAATAGTCACCTGCACACACAGATATCCCCCTAAAATAGATATAACTAAAAGCAAACTAAAAACTACTTCCAAAACTATTCAGCTTTGATATTAATGAGTTTTTTGGGTTCATTGAGAACATGGTTGTTGTTCAATAATAAAATTAATCCTCAAAAATACAACTTGCCTAATAATTCTGCACTCCCTGTAGTCGTGCGCTTAGCTAGCGTTGAAACTGCCCCCTCTACCTTAGGGACCGTCTGCCACGCGTCCCTTCTAGGGTCAACGATTGGGAACATTTTCTTAAATATAGGAGGGGGAACAAAAGGTACACCTGGCTTCTCCCACTCCTTAGTCACAATATCCGCCACCCTCTTAGGTATCGGAAACGCATCAGTGTGTACTGGGACCTCTAAGAATTTGTCCATTTTACACAATTTTTCTGGGATCACCAAAGGATCACAATCATCAAGTGTAGCTAGGACCTCCTTAAGTAGGGCGCGGAGGTGTTCTAGCTTAAATTGAAATGCTATGGTATCAGGCTCTGCCTGCTGAGAAACTTTTCCTGTGTCAGACAGGCCCTCCCTCACCGCCAAGTCAGATTGATGTGATGGCACTACAGATAAATTATCCTGTGCGTCTTCTTGCTCATTTTCTGTGTTTAAAACTGAGCAGTCACGCTTCCTAGGAAAAGCTGGCAGTTTGGATAAAAATGCTGAGAGAGAATTATCCATTACTGCCGCTAACTGTTGCATAGTAATCGCAATTGGTGCGCTAGATGTACTGGGCATCGCTTGCGCGGGCATAGCTGGTGTTGACACAGAAGGAGAGGATAGCGAGCTATCTTCACTACCTTCAGCTAAAGAATCATCTTGGGCTATATCTTTAAGTGCGATTGTATGGTCCTTAAGCTGTTTGGACGCTATGGCACACTTCTCACATAAATTTAATGGGGGAACCACCTTGGCCTTTGAACATACAGAACATAAGCTATCTGAAGGTTCAGACATGTCTGACAGACTTAAACAGAACTTCAATGCAATAAAAATAATTTTTGACAAAAACGTTACTGTCTCTTTAAATAATAAAAGTGCACACTTAATTACTGAAACATCAAAAAACCATCAAATAATCATCCGATTTTAATGAAAATTTCACCACAGTCACTTAATGCTTTGAAATGATTGCACACAAATTTTCAGACCAATTAACCCCTTAATGCCCAAACCGGAACTAATAACAGTTATTAACCGGTTAACACACTACAGTACTATGCCACAGCTTCTCACTGTGGCCTTTACCTTTCCTTAGGGATTATTTTAGTAGGAAATAAGCCTCTCTGGAGCCTTTTCTGATGCCTCTGGACTCCCCACGTGAAGCTGCATGAACTGCCTAGGCAAAACAACTGCGCAATTGAGGCGTGAAAATGAGGCCTCCTCCCTCTTCATTCCAGAGTGGAGGGGCCTTTCTGACTAGATTAGGTGTCCAAATAAGTGCCAGGCGCAAATTAAACCCCAAAAGTGTTTTAAAGTCTGAAAAAACACCTTAATTATAGTGAAAAAACATGCTCAAAAGCAATCGATTTTTAAGCCCACAATAGTGTCAACCAGCATAGAGCCCTTAATATAAGCCATCATATTTTATACAGAGTCTAAGAAAAATGGCTTACCTATCCCAGAGGGAATTTCTGACAGTCTTCTAGCATTACATGGTCTTGTTAGAAAAATGACTGATCATACCTGAAGCAGTTAAGCCTGCAAACTGTTCCCCCCAACTGATGTTCTCTGGTTTCAACAATCCTGCGTGGGAACAGCAATGGATTTTAGTTACTGGTGCTAAAATCATATTCCTCTTAGCAGAAATCTTCATCACTTTCTGCTGCAGAGTAAATAGTACAAGCCGGCACTATTTTAAAATAACAAACTCTTGATAGAAGAAATAAAAAACTACAACTAACACCACATACTCTTTACCACCCCCATGGAGATGCTATTAGTTAGAGCGGCAAAGAGAATGACTGGGGGGCGGAGCCTGAGGGGAGCTATATGGACAGCTCTGCTGTGTGCTCTCTTTGCCACTTCCTGTAGGGATTGAGAATATCCCACAAGTAAGGATGAAGCCATGGACCAGATACACCAATGTAGGAGAAAACTAGGTTTGGGTGATGAAAGGGTCCCTGAATGAGAAGGTCCTGCCTCAATGGAAGCTTCCACGGTGGCAGAGAGGACATGTCCACTAGATCGGCATACCAAGTCCTGCAAGGCCACGCAGGCACGATTAAAATCACTGAAGCCTTCTCCTGTTTGATCCGAGCAATCACCCGGGGAAGGAGAGCCAACGGTAGAAACACATAAGCTATGCTGAATGACCAAGGCACTGCCAAGGCATCTATCAGTTCGGCCTGGGGATCCCTTGACCTGGATCCGTATCTCATGAGCTTGGCATTCTGATGAGATGCCATCAGATCTAATTCTGGAGTGCCCCACCTGAGAATCAGAGTGGCAAAGACCTCTGGATGCAGATCCCACTCCCCCGGATGGAACGTTTCTCTGCTTAGAAAGTCCGCTTCCCAGTTGTCCACTCCTGGGATGTATATTGCTGACAGATAACAAGAGTGGGCCTCCGTCCATCGATTAATCTTGGATACTTCTGTCATCGCTAGGGAACTTCTTGTTCCCCCTTGATGATTGATGTAAGCCACAGTCGTGATATTGTCCGACTGAAAACGAATGAACTTGGTCAAAGCCAACTGAGGCCACGCCTGAAACGCATTGAATATTGCTCTCAATTCCAGAATATTGATTGGAAGAAGTAACTCCGACTGAGTCCACACCTCCTGAGCCTTCAGGGAATTCCAGACTGCACCCCAACCTAGAAGACTGGCGTCTGTCGTCACTATCACCCATGAGGGTCTGCGAAAGTATGTCCCTTGGGACAGATGATCCTGAGACAACCACCAAAGTAGAGAGTCTCTTGTCTCCGGATCCAGAGCTATCTGAGGAGACAAATTTGTATAATCTCCATTCCACTGTCTGAGCATGCTCAACTGTAGTGGTCTTAGATGAAAACGAGTAAACGGAACGATGTCCATTGCCGCCACCATCAATCCAATTACCTCCATGCACTGGGCCACTGATGGCCGAGGAGTGGACTGAAGGGCTCGGCATGTATTCAGAATCTTTAACTTCCTGACCTCTGTCAAGAAGATCCTCATAGATACAGAATCTATTAGAGTTCCCAGAAAGGGAACCCTGGTCTGTGGAATAAATGAACTCTTTTCTAGATTCACCTTCCACCCGTGAGTCCTCAGAAAGGACAGAACCAAGTCTGTATGAGACTTTGCCAGATGGTAAGACGATGCCTGAATCAGAATATCGTCCAGATAAGGCACCACTGCAATACCCCATGGCCTGAGAACTGCCAGAAGGGACCCTAGGACCTTCGTGAAGATCCTGGGTGCTGTGGCCAACCCAAAGGGAAGATCCACAAACTGGAAGTGTTTGTCTAGGAAGGCAAACCTTAGAAACTGATGATGATCCTTATGGATTGGAATATGAAGGTATGCATCCTTCAAGTCCACGGTAGTCATATATTGACCCTCCTGGATCAAGGGTAAAATTGTTCAAAAAGTCTCCATTTTGAAAGATGGGACTCTGAGAAACAAGTTTAGACTTTTTATATCTAAAATGGGTCAGAACGAGCCCTCCTTTTTGGGGACCCCGAAAAGATTTGAGTAAAACCCCTGTCCTCGTTCCAGCATTGGAACGGGATGAATTACTACCATAGTAGAGAGGTCTTTTACACAACATAAGAACGCCTCTCTTTTTGTCTGGTCTGCAGACAATCGTGAAAGAAGAAACCTCCCCCTTGGAGGAGAAGCCTTGAATTCTAGCTGATACCCTTAGGAAACACTTTTTCCAGTGTCCAAGGATCCTGAACATCTCTTACCCAAGCCTGGACAAAGAGAGAAAGTCTGCCCCCTACTAGATCCGGTCCCGGATCGGGGGCCGCCCCTTCATGCTGTTTTGGTAACAGCAGCGGGCTTCTTGGGTTGCTTACCCTTATCCCAAGCCTGGTTAGGTCTCCAGACGGACTTGGTCTGAGCAAAATTCCCTTCCTGCTTGGTGGAAGAAGAGGAAGAAGAGGGGACTCCTCTAAAGTTCCGAAAGGAATGAAAATTATTCTGTTTACCCCTCATTTTAGAAGTCTTATCCTGAGGTAGGAGATGACCCTTACCTCCCATAATGTCAGAAATGATTTCCTTTAAGTCAGGCCCGAATAGTTTTTTTGCCCTTAAAAGGAATAGTCAAAAGCTTTGACTTAGATGAAACATCAGCAGACCAAGATTTTAGCTATAATGCTCTGTGCGCTAAAATGGCAAATCCAGCATTTTTAGCCTCCAATTTGGCAATCTGTAAGGCGGTATCTGTAATAAAAGAATTAGCCAACCTAAGGGCTTTAATTCTATCTAAGATCTCCTCTAAGGGAGTCTCAGTCTTAAGAGACTCCTCTAATGCATCAAACCAGAAGGCCGCCACAGTAGTAACTGGAACAATGCAGGCTGTAGGTTGTAGAAGGAAACCCTGTTGAATAAACATTTTCTTTAGAAGACCCTCCAATTTCTTATCCATAGGGTCTTTGAAAGCACAACTGTCCTCAATTGGAATAGTTGTACGCTTAGCCAAGATAGATATAGCTCCCTCCACCTTAGGGACCGTTTGCCAAGAGTCCCGTACAGTGTCAGGTATGGGATACATTTTCTTAAAATTAGGGGAAGGTGAGAACGGAATACCCGGCCTTTCCCATTCCCACGTAATAATTTCCGAAATTATTTAAGGAACCGGAAAAACATCAGAGTAAGTAGGAACCTATAGGTACTTGTCCATCTTACATAATTTCTCTGGTGGAACCACAATAGAGTCACAGTCATCCAGAGTCGCTAAAAACCTCCCGAAGTAATAGACGGAGGTGTTCAAGCTTAAATCAAAAGGATACATTGTCCACATCTTTCTGAGGTAACATACTTCCTGAATCAGAATGTTCCCCCTCAGACAGAAGTTCCCTGACCCCCAAATCAGATCCCTGTGAGGGTACATCGGAAATAGCTACTAAAGCATCAGAGGTTGTAGCATTCTCATGGACCTCTGTCCTGCTACGTTTGCCCTGTAACGTTGGCAGCTTAGACAAAACCTCTGTAAGGGTATTTGACATAACTGTAGCCATATCCTGCAGAGTAAATGAATTAGATGCGGTTGAAAAACCAGGTGTCGCTTGGGTGAGCGTTAAAGGTTGTGACGCTTGGGGAGAAACTCGCGGTACACCCTGATTCCCTTCAGCTTGAGAACCATCTTTACACATATCTTCTTTACATAAAATCTCTGCTTTGCATTGTAAGGCCCTCTCAGTACATGAGGGGCAAAAAGTCAAAGGGGGTTCCACAGTGGCATTTAAACACATAGAGCAAGGAGTTTCCTCCTCACTATCTGACATGTGCTGATAATATGAAAAAAGGATTACATTTGGAAAACTGTACTGCGCCTTTAAATCTTTAAAAAGCATAACTTTTCTACTGAAACTGCAAAAACGCTTTATAGGCAGAAAAACACAATTCAAATATGCCTAAAACGTTCCTAAATACTGCATCCACTTGCAGAAATGCCTAAATTCAATAACGATAGACAAAAAAACTAACTTTATTTGGAACTACATTTATAGGCACAGCTCTGCTGTGGCGCCTACCTGCCTCCGGAGTGAACCTGTTGCAGGATATAATGAGGAAAACTATTGATTACAGACAACTCAAGCCCCAGCCTCTGCTAGCTCCTGCAATGTGTTGTCGGATATTCTATGTAAACAGCACGGCAAAGCATGCAAAAATAGGCCCCGCCCATCGTGGGCGTACTGAATTTGACTAAGGCCCGCATGGGATGGCTGTGCAAAAATAAACATGTCTGATACGACAATTCTATGCTAAGTCTAAAATGCAGGCCAAACATATATATAAGTCCTGCATCCATGCCTACTGTGAACAGCATTAAGTCTCCCAGCGTCCATATCAGCCACCAAGTACTCTTCACTTTTGGCCCAATTAAAACAATAAAGGTATTACAGCTACACATCCATTATACATAGTGCATTCTGCTTACCCTTCTCCATATAGGAGCAAATGTCATCCTGTTCTGATATAACAAGTCTCCCCAGAAAACAAAAGTCTGAACATACCTCAATATTGCTAGAAGCAATACACCGTTCTCCACACTGAAGATTTTCTTACATTATCTCCAGCTGCGCTGTGGGAACGAAATGGAGCTTAGATACTGCATTCTAAGATCATTGACATCAGGGCAGAAAATAATAGGTCTTGATTTCTCCCTGAGAAAAATAGTACTCTCTGGCACCATTTTAAAATAAAAAAATCATGATTGAAGAAAATAAAACTAACACCTCACTTTACCTCTTCCTAGTACTAACAAGGCAAAGAGAATGACTGGATTGGGAGGGAAGGGAGGAGCTATATATACAGCTCTGCTGTGGTGCCACTTCCTGTCAGCAGGAGGATAAATCCCACAAGTAAGGATGAAATCTGTGGACTCGTCATATCTTTGTAAAAGAAAAACACATTTTCTTCAGCCTTTCACAGGAGTTTTGAGCTTTTTAAATTCAGTACCTTGGGTCTGTGGAAAACTCATTATTGTCTAAACTGAGAAGCAAGTGGTCACCGTGAGATTTATTTAAAGGACCACTCAATGCAGTAGAATTGCGTGATTATCAAGTGCATAATAAAAAGACAATGATTTAACACCACAATGATTTTACTCGCACATGCTCAGTAGAATTGTATGATTATCAAGTGCATAATAAAAAGACAACGATTTAACACCTACTCTGAATTTCAAATAAATAGTGTATTGTTTTTTGACAAATTTATTTTTTCTTCCATTTTCCAGCCCCCTGTACCATGTGACAGACATCAACCAATCAGAGACCAGTATACACATACCCTGTGAGCTTGTGCACATGCTCAGTAGGATCTTGTTACCAAGAAAGTGTAGATATAAAAAGACTGTGCAAATTTTGATTATGGAAGTAAATTGGAAAGTGTCTTAAAACATCTGCTCTGTCTGAATCATAAACGTTTATTTTGACTTGAGTGTCCCTTTAATGCACACACTCACTTTACTTGTTAATCAACCAGACCTTTTGTTCAATAAAAACTTAATTACAAAGTTATTATTATTATCGGTTATTTGTAAAGCGCAAACAGATTCCACAGCGCTAAGTTTACAATTAATTGTTAAGTGATCATCAGTAATAAATGATCTTCCGTGTTTTACTGTTGCGTTGGCTGCGCATCTTTTGCTTACATGAGGGTCTGTAAAAATTTTCATAAGAACCCAATAACTCAGCTATACGCCTGCTTGTTATAGGTTTTATATTTTTATTTTTGTGTGTTTAACTAGATCTCCTGTTACATTATGTTCTAATTTAGTTCATGGTTCTTCTTGCTGATTGGATCCCATTCCTCCTGTGAGGCCATGTGTAGATTTTGTGTATGAATTTAAACTGATTATTAATGATTATCTGGTGCATCAGACATTTAGGTAACAAAGACCAAGGTAAATATAAGTGAGAGCAGAACATCTGGCACTAACATCATTCTGCCAGGGCCGGCTCCAGATAGTGTACTGCCAGGGTCCGAGAATTAAATGATGCCCCCCTCCCCCGATAGCAACATTACTGATTATCATATCAATCTACTAGCCTGGCTTCTGACCTTACAAAACCTCAGGGGTGAATATAGGGTGACTCCTGTCAGGGGCCCAGTGGGCCAGTGGACCCATGAGGCAATCACAACTATTATTTAAAAACATTTTTTTTTACATTTTGGCAGCCACCAGAGGGCACTACTGAGCATGGGAAATGTCATTACAAGGGAGTAAAGCATTAGCATTTAAGAGTATTTCTGAGTGTGCACTACACCACTATGCACAGTGTGAGACAGACTTGGCACTTCAGTTTGTACAGTGTGTGCCAGAGTCATTCGGCAGATCACTTTCATTTGCAGAATAGGTAGGACTTACTTAGTAAATGTTTTTTTATTTATTTGTGCAATTTCAGATTGTAACTTCAGTGTGGTAGCTGTGTGGTGGGGCCAGGGATCCATAAAAACATTTTGTTTAGCTATATGCAGCAGTGTATTTATGATTATTTGACAATGCTGTAGAAATGCTATATTTAAAACAATGCAGTAATGTTTCCTCCTCAATACACAAATGGTAGGTGCCCCTTTATGCAAGGACTTTCCAGATGCCAGGATGCATTTATCTAAGATTTATACATCTGCATAAAATGTTATACTCTCAGGCTAAGATTGCTCAGTGATTAAAATAAGACATGTTAACTTAACACTACCGCCGACTTAATTTTGAAATACATACAAACAAGCCTAAATCCTGCATTTAACCAGATTTAATGTTATGAGACCTGGGGCCACAGCTTATGGTTCCACCAAGACAATGGGGCCATTTATCAAGCTCCAAACGGAGCCTGTGGGCCCGTGTTTCTGGCGAGTCTTCAGACTCGCCAGAAACACCAGTTATGAAGCAGCGGTCTAAAGACCGCTGCTCCATAACCCTGTCCGCCTGCTCTGATGAGGCAGAATTCGCCAGAAACAGGTGATGAGGCAGGAATTGCCAGAAATCAACCCGATCGAGTACGATCGGGTTGATTGACATGACATCTCCCTGCTGGCGCCCAATCAGCAGGGGGCAGCATTGCACCAGGGTCAGCGGATGGCAATGTGCAGAAATGTTACCTCCTGTGAGTGTTTCTGTGGGTGTCTGTGTGTTTATGTCTTTGTGCTTTTGTTCATGTCTCTATGAGTGTGTATGTATTTTTATTTTCTGTGGATCTCTCTGTAAAGGTTTGTGTGTCTGTCGGTGCATTTTCTGTGGATGTCTCTGTGAGGGGGGGTGTTTATGCATTTCTTTGTGTGTTTTCTGTGGGTGTCTCTCTGTGTTTGTGTATGTCTTTGTGTGTTTTATGTGGGTGCCTGTGTGTGTCTTTGTGTGTTTCTGTGGGTGTCTGTGAGTGTATGTCTTTGTGTGTTTTCTGAGGCTGTCTCTTTGTGTGGGTGTATGTGCAAGTTTGTGTTTGAGTTTGTGTTTGAGTTTTTGTGTGTGTGTGTCCATTGTCTGTTCCTTTTTAGGACCTTTTGACCTTACTACTGATTATTCACATCTTTCTACAGACTTTGAGACTAATGAGACCTTTCTGGAAGTAACCATTCAACCACTTAACCTTTAAATGATTGTTTAGACAGTTCAGGGCCCATTTTAGCCACTACTGTTATCATATAGTTGGCATCTTCTTTGACAAAAAGATAATCAGAAATCCATATTTTGTCTTGTAAATCTCCTTTTTTGACAAAACTGTAGTCTACCTTATTACTTGTCAGGTCAATGTGAACAAGTGATGAGTGTCTGTTTGGGTGTCTGTGTCTGAGTGTGTTTCTTTGCATGTCTGCTAGAGTGTCTTTATGTGAATCCTTATGTGTGAGTGTATATTTCAGTGTATGAGTGTGTATGTGTGTTTCTGTGTTACTACCTTTACAACATTTCCAAGTTTGACTACACTTAAGAATAAAGTGCATGTACGTTTTAGTCACTAAATAGAGTGCATATACATTTTAGTCAAAAATTGCACATGTCAAAGGGGGGGGCCTGATCAATGGTTAAGTAAGGGGCCCCAAAATTTCTAGTGGCGGCCCTGCAACCAATACTTATGCACAATTGCACAATAAGTGGGAAGAGATGCCTTTGTCCCACCTTGAATGTCGCCCCTGAGTGGTCCTGTGTCTTTGTGCAAGATGAAGTTGTGCTGCTGGGAGCCAGCGACTTCCCTCATGGAGACAGAGGACAGGAGTGCTGCTCCTTGTCAAGTGCTGCCTGGGTCAGTTGGACCCATTTGGTCTAATAGTTGAGCCGGCCCTGGATTATGCTGAGCACAGAGCAGGGGTACAGTGAAAGTAAATAACAGAGAAATAAAATCAGCATTTAATCTGCTTTGGATAAAATTAGGATGATTTTTAATAAACAGGACACTTTGCTTATTTGAATGATTATATTTTATTTAACAACGTCAGTAAATGAATAGAAATAATCAGCACGCACTTCACAGATACAATGTAACACATTCTTCAGCAGGTATATATATTATATGAGCCTACCTAGGCTTAGCTTTCAACAAAGAATACCAAGAAAACAAAGCAAATTTGATTATAAAAGTAAATTGGAAAGTGGTTTAAAATTGTATGCCTTATCCTCCCCTCCCTCCTAAATTGTTTTATTGTCTGCACCGGGAGGCTCTCCCCCTAGATCTCTCTTTAAATTGCACATGGATAAGTTTCTTCACACTCACTCTAGTACTCACTCGCCAGCTATGGCAGCAAAGCAAAGAGACAGGAGAGCAAAAAACACTCCTGAGCCCTCACTTGAAACACAAACAACTCCTGCTATCGCACTCCCTTTGACTGACACAGTTAATATGCAAATTCTGGTCTCTAAAATTTCGGAGGCCCTTGCACCCAATTTTGACGCACTTAAACTAGAGATTAGACAAGACATCACACTTTTATCACAGGAAGTTAGACATTTTGCGAATAGAATCAATGAGGTTGAACAGAGGGTCTCAGATCTTGAAGATCTTACGGCACTTCATAGTGCCAACCTAGAAGCAACTAATTTCTCTATTACGACAATCCAGGCTAAACTCGAGGACCTCGAGAATCGTTCCCGTAGGAACAATATACGAATAATTGGGGTCCCAGAGGACAAGACTTATGAGGACTTAAACACTTTTATTTCAGAGCTTCTGCCGCAATTATTAAAAATCCCATCTAATCACCCTCAGATCATAGTGGAAAGAGCACACAGACTAGACAGACCTTGGGTAGACAATAGAGGCAACCATAGACCGAGACCTGTGATTGCAAAACTTTTAAATTTTCAAGACAAGGTCACACTATTGCAATTTTTTCGTAAGATTCAGCCCATTATACTTGGTGAATCTAAGATTCTCCTCTTTCAGGATTTTTCAGCAGAGACATCATCTAAGAGGAGGACGTTAGCTTCAATCTGTACCAAACTGATTCAACAGGGTCATCAAGCCACTATTGTCTACCCTGCAAAACTGAAAATTATAGACGGTGAAAATGTACGTGTGTTTAACAATCTATTAGAAGCTGAACAATTTTTGAAAGATTCAAATGTCTTAGCTTCACAACCCCCAGGTCGGAAATAGGCCACTCATATGTTTTTCTTTTCCTTTCTCAGGTTATGTTCTTTTTATCTTTTTTTTTTTTTTTTTCTCTTATGCCAAGCCACCTGAGCTTGATATATACTGGTCCAGGAGAAAAGGCTGTTTGGGTTTTTCTCTCCCCCTCCTTTCCCTTCTCCTCTTTTCTTTCTTTTTTTTTTTTCCTTCTTTCTCTCCCCCCTTTTTCCTCTCCCCTCCCCTCCCCCCGCTCACCTCCCCCCCCCGCGCATCCCACTATGTATAACACATACTCGGTCATAGGATATATTTCATATGGCTAACTTTAAAGTAGTCTCCTGGAATGTGGGTGGTATATCCACCCCCATCAAAAGGAAATCTATTCTTACACATCTGAGGAAACTGGGGACAGATATAGCATTCCTACAAGAAACACACTTGACCTCAGAAGAGTCCTTGAAACTTAGGTCGACCTGGGTGAAAGAAATTTTTTTATCGCCGGGTGTGGGGAGGAGGAGGGGCGTGGCTATTCTGATAGGGAAAAGAAACAATTTAGATCTCATCCATAGAGAAGTAGATCCTGAGGGAAGATTTGTATTGATAAAAATCAAAATCTCTAAAAAGATCTTTACCCTATGTAATATATATGCTCCCAATAAACTCGACTCAGTCTTCTGGTCCAAGCTACAGGCTAAAATCCTCTCTGTTCATGAGGGTCATCTGGTTCTTGGTGGAGATTTTAATATGTCTCCCCACTGCCCATTGGATAGATTAAGACACTCCACTAGATTGCTTAAACACAAAAGGGACAATCTAGACGCTAAACAGCTGAAATCAATTATGCAGAACCTTGCAATTAAGGATGTATGGAGACTTCAGAATCCCGATGTCAGGGACTTTACCTGTCTCTCCAGGGCGCACAAAACGTTTTCAAGAATCGATTTATTCCTTATTGATGAAAGATTGACAAGGTCAGAAGTAAAAGCGGGCATATCACCAATATTTTTGCAGACCATGGTCCAATCTATCTGGAGTTTCAGTTGATCTACCCTAAGGATAGATCAACACGTTTTATTTTTCCCTTATTTCTTGCATCAGACCTGAAATTTAAAAATTGGCTCAAACTCAAATTTTCTGCGTATGTTCAAAATAATCAGGCTCACATAGGTTCCCCCCTGGTTTTCTGGGAAGCTGCAAAGGCAGTCCTTAGGGGCGAAATTATAGCTTACAGTGCTCTGAGGTCTAAGAAAATAAGATTAAGAGAAAAAGAAATGACTAAATCAGTAATCAATTCTTATAACTCCTTCTTAATGGAAAAGTCGCCTAGTAATTGGGCGAAATACATCAGAGCTAAAAATTCCAGAGACACATTTGCGGTTTTCCAGGAAACACAGAGGGACCTAAAACTCCAAGCCAGACTTTATAGATATGGGAAAAAATCCGGCAAACTCCTGGCTAATTTGATCAAAAGGGAGAAAAAGACATACTTGATTGAGAGTATTCAACAGGAGGGCACTTACCTCAAAAAATCAGAAGAGATAGCTGAGGCATTTACTAGATATTATCAGGCTCTATACTCCTCCAGGACTTCAAATCTAGCTCAAGCGATGCAATTTTGGAGCGAAATTTCTTATCCTAAAATCTCAGCTGATATGGCTGGTCTTCTTAACGCCCCAATTACGGAAACAGAAATTATAAAGATCATTACAGATCTTTCTCCGAATAAAGCACCAGGCCCATATTGCCTACCAAATGAGTTTTATACAATTATGAACACTGAGATTGCCCCTTACCTCAATAACCTTTATAATAGTATGAATGTTGAGGGTGATCCAGTGGCAGCCTCCTTTATTGCCTCTAATACCATTTTAATTCTGAAGGGTGGGAAAGATCCCTCGCTTAAAGAATCATATAGACTGATAGCTCTTCTAAACGGAGATTATAAAATTCTGTGCTCCGTTATTGCTAGGAGGCTACAGCCGGTACTTGCCAACATTATTCATCCAGATCAAGCTGGATTCTTACATAAACGAAATTCCACAGCAAAAATTAGAGAAGCCCTGGTGGTCACTGAATATTTTAGGACTATGGAGATGTTGGGGAGCCAGGTGGGGGAGGGTGCCCCTGACCTAGCCATCCTCTCCATAGATGACGAGAAAGCATTTGACTCAATTCATTACGATTATCTCTATACTTCATTAGCTAACTTTGGCTTCAGGGGAGAGTTCCTCAAATTTATTACTAACCTATACAAAGAACCATATACAAAATTGATTGTGAATAACATTGTGTCCTCACAGATAACCCTTGGACGGGGGACCCGGCAGGGGTGCCCTCTATCCCCCCTGCTCTTCGACATCTCGATTGAACCTCTGGCAATAATGGTCAGACAACAACTACCAGGAATTAAGTTAGGTAACAAGATCATAAAAATTGCGCTTTACGCGGATGACCTACTGTTATATCTCTCAGATACTCAAACCAGCATTCCCAAACTTATGGCCATCGCGGCCCGCTTTGGGTCCTTCTCGGGCTATAAAATCAATGAAACAAAATCAGAACTACTATGGCTCAGAAAGAACAACAAATCCCCCTCCAATACTCCTTTTAGCCTGGCAAAAGACTCTCTGAAATACTTAGGTATTCTTATTCCCTCTACACCAGGGGACCTATAC